>NW_010120295.1:49348-63649 GCF_000699245.1 Pterocles gutturalis
TTCCCAGAAAGGCTAGCTGTTGTCCTTGCAAATTTATATTTGGTTTTATGTTCTACATCTGCTTCAAAAAACAAATCTAAAAGTCAATACTAGAACTTTTTCCTTACCTTATATCTTATTTTCAAAGCTTTCTAGCTTTTTACATCATAGTACATTTTTTATTTCAAAATCTTGTCTCGCATATGGAACACCTTGTTTTACAGAAGGCACAGAAGATCCATAGGAAAGTAGAAAAAAAATAAAACATCACCTTAAGAGATTTTGTACAAGCTACAGCTTAAGTGAAAAAAAAACCCCCGCAATGGTTTTGTTGTTCATGAGATAGCAAAATAGCCAAAGTATTCTTCAATAAAATGAACTGTCTGCCACGATTTATATGTACAATTCCATCACAGCTCTTGCCTGTTATGTTACACTTTTCAAAAATATGTCATTAAGCTGCCATAAAAGTCATAGCAAATCGTTTTTTCTCACAAACTGATAATAGACTTACAGATCTAATTTTCAACCTCTTTTCTTCATTACTTTGATTCTTAAGGAGAATATGACATTTGCTGTCTGAATACTTTGTAGTAATTTCTGGCATCTCTACAGCATTTCTGTCTCAGGATCTCCGAGCTTTGAATACGTTTGTCTTTACAGCACCTTGAAATGCTGACGTACTTATTTGTCTCTATCTTGCACAAATGGATAGTTAGAAGCAGACTTTTAAAGAAATTAGGTTTATAATTTCCATGAAAAATTGTAAGACTTTTTGACAAAAATGACACAAAAAAAGCCTTCTGTGCTGTCAGATACTATAACGTCATTAAAATCCCAACCCTTCAAGGCTCAACAAGAGCAAAGAACAAAAGTGAGGCCTTCTGGCTTTCATTACAGTTTTTAACTACATGGACTGTCCTTTTCATAAAACAAGACTTCATAAGTGTTACTGATGACAGAAACCACAAAGTAGTTGAGAAAGTGTCACCAAATTAAAAATTAGATTTTTATTTCTCATGGCAATCCCTCCTTATTTTTTGCCAGCATACATATGAATATTTTTTGTTCATATAGGGCTTCATATGCATCAAATTAAATTCAGTACTTGAAACTGGCTTTGTTAATGAACTAAATGTATTTGCTACAAAAGCTAGGAACAGGCTTAGAAAGTTGTTTGCAGGGTTAATGAAAGTAACATCATAAAGATCACGAGAGGAATGATGGAAAATCAGGGTGAAGAGGCTTTGAACCAACAGGTTAATGACAGAGCTAAAAACAGAATCCGTATCTCCTCAGCCCCAGGCGAGTACTACTTCTACTGTGCCATAGTGCCTGATATTTCTTTAAGAATAACCCAAGTCCAAACTGACATTCAACAGCCACTTCTACTCTGATAAAGAAAACCTAAACACATCTATACTGTCATAACACAGCCAACTACCACAGCTCTCCTGTGCTGTGTTTCAGGAAGTCCAAACAGGTCTTCAGAGCACTCATCCAGAGTGTGCTGTACTCTACAGCAGCAGGACACTCCTCAGACTAATTAGCTCATGTGGAGCTCCCTCACTACACTGCTTCTGAGCAAGCTCATTTATCTTTGTATTACATTATGCAGTGTAGATATACCCTCAGACAAATCAATTTCTCTAGGTAAGGGATACATACTTGATGAGGCAAAAGCAGTTTAAGAGAGATTATTATGAGCAAACGCTCTCACAGTACAATCACTTATACTTCCAGTTGACTCCCAGGTTTAAAATTCTTCTTTGTGTATCAGAATAGATTTCAATTAAAATGGGAAAAAATGCACTGTTCTGCTCACATCAGAAATATAAATATGTCAGTAACAGCTTAGGTGAAATTTGGTAAGGAAAGATGAAAGGTTTTTCTGCCCTAGCATGAGGGATGTGATTTGCTGTTCTTTAGAAGAAAAATTAACAATAGTCTGAATAACAGAGAAGCATCGGATTGCAAAAATATGTCTGCATTGGAAACTCGCTCAAGTTTGGTAATAAATTTGCCACACACTTTACCTACATTGAGCACATTTAAATGGAGTTTCTCTTTTACATACCTTCCTAGAGCCTGACCGAGAACTGTCAATTCCCAAGACCCAGTTTTTTATTCACTCTCTCTGCTGTCAGCAACTATCTGTAAAAATCACCACCAAGGTATGCATTTTTACATTCCTGCAACACCAATTTGTCACAGAAGAATTTGCAGTTCAAGCTTATTTTGTCAGTGACTTACACAATTACTTACACAAGCCTCACATGACGAAAATTTCTATTTTTCAGCTGGTATAAAATCCACACACCCCCACCGCCCCAGAAGAATACTACCATAAAAAGGTGAACTCTAACGGGCAAGAAACTTAAATGTCTCTCACTCCGGCACACAAACGCTATATGATATTGTCTTCAACTAATCAATGACGCATTTTTTTTTTCCAGAGGCTCTTTCTCTTGTTCTAAGGATAGGACAGACAGTGCTAACACTGAATGAGCACTCACTCAATATTTCATTCCATCCTCACTGTTCACTATGTGGCATCTTTGTATAATTTACAGCACCAACATCTGCAACCGTAACTAGGAAACTTCTCATTTCTCTGTTGATCACTATTACATACCTGACTTATTTCCATATACTAATTACTCCACAGCACCTCCATCAGACAATTTTATGACCCTTGTTTTCAGGTAGCAAACTGGGAAACAGTGATGTGTAGCAGGATTGCCCGTAATTAGGGATGCTTGACTTGAGATGCTTTGGGTCTCTCTTCAGAGGATAGAGCAATTAAACAGCACTTTGTCAGTACAAAGTACAACTTCAATCTATTTCAGTGCTATCATGTGTTTTCAAAGCTGACATTAATCGGTCCCAAGAGTCTGAACTCAGAAAATGAGAAGTACACAACTAATGGGCACATTCAAAAATGGGGTTGAAGTGACTCAACCGATCCCGCAGAGGAGCACTATGGCTGAACTAAGATTTGTCTCTAACCCTCCAGAACAGCACCCTAACAGCCCTAGGTTTAAACACCAATCTCTTTCAGCATTATTCTCACCCTTCCTCACCTACTAGGTCTCATCCACCATCAGCAGTTATGGAGAAGCAGATCTAAAGGAAACAACGTCCATCAATTAGCACACCTGGATTAATTTTCTAAATGCTGTTTACCTGGTCTTCCTGAAAATAGCAAGTGTTTTGTGGATAAAGAAAGAGTCTGAAATGACATCAGCACATGCCATTTTAAGGCAGAAATATAATGTGACCAAACTGAGTTTGTACAACTTTAATTCTGTCATGGTAGGAACTCCTACCATGGGATTTTCTAGTACTAAACACCATCCAAACAATCACTGCAAGGGGAGTTCTTTGCCACAAAGCTAATGGTCTATGATAACCAGTACACAGTATACAAACATTATACAGTTAGGAATTACAGTGCAGGAACAAGCAGAAATCTCCTAACACCAACTTCTGTCAGAAACCTTTCTGTCACCTCAGAACACTGAGCGTCTTTCAGTTTGACCAATGCCAGCAGATAACATATCACTATACGCCTTGTTTGAAACCAGCACGATACCCAAGCTTTAATTCTAGAAGCTTTTACAAACCACAACAGATAGCACCACAATGCAGTCAGTATTTTGACACAAGTTCATCATAAATAAATATTTGTTTGAACTTCTATTTAAAAAAAGCATTCAAGAACAAAATGAAAACTCACCTCATTTCCACCAACAGCTTTGGTTAATATTACTGCAGAAGACACAGGAGGTGGCATGCAGCCTACTGTCTGCAAGCTGAAAACAACAGAAAGAAATGTTACCTTCCCCACGTGATACAAACACTATGCAACCTAAAACCTTAAAATACCAAACAGCCGAGTAGAAACAATCATCACCTATGCAACCCAATTAGTTTGCATTAGTTGCAGCCCTGCACCAGATTTCTATGCCCTCTCTTACCAACCACCACAGTGAAGAGTCACTTCACCATTTAAAAACCTGAACACTTAACCCCTCTGTGACTCCTCTTCCCCATCTGTAGAACTGCCCCTACCATTCACAAAGATACCTATACGTCTGTCACAAAGACAATTGCATCATGCATCCTGATGTAGTAAAGCCTGTAGTTTGAGATACCTGTAGCTATTTGGAAAAAAAAGAAAATAAGGATGTAAACTTCTATTTTCTTGAAAATGTTGTTCAGTGTTTACTGCTACGTAAAAGAGTAAGAAGAACCATGCTCACTATTTCAGGTTCCCACTACACTGTTTTTCATCATGTACTAAAAAAAATAAAATCACATTTAAGCTTTTTCTTTCCTGAACATTACAAGGCCATCAAATGTTTAATTTCTATTAATGTTTTCACTTCCTGGTAAAATACCTGACTTCCATTAACCAAAACATCAAAAGCTTTCTCCTGCATTTTAGAAGTCTAAAATAAATTGCTACCTGTAATTTTTTTCCATCATTTCTGCAGCAAAATTTTCAATATATATAGTAAATGCTGTTGCAAAGTAAGAAAAAAAAAAAGGGGGGGGAGCTTTCTTTTGTCTTTAAAGACAGTCCACAAAAAGTGCTTATTACAAAAATGTGTATTTAGAAGCAACAAGAACATACCGTAATAGATTACAATCAGATTTATGACTAAGTAAAACAGGCAGGAAATAAAATAGTCTACAAAACCCCCAAAAGCATGGAATCTACATGTGTGTTCAAGCATTGGAGTTTGAGACAGTATTCTAGTTCAGAACAACCACTAACCAGTGGTAAACTACTTTGCACTTCTAACTGTGTTAGTCCAGCCCTGAGAAATGCAGCATCAAAAAGCTACAGCAAACGGAAGTATTAAATCCAAACAATAGGGAGCACATTGTAGTGCTTCTGATACGCTGCAAGTACACAAAAGGCTTAACAGATAAATGACAATGACAGTATTCAGTTTGTCAGCTACAGACACTGTGGAAAAGGAAGGAGGCAACCAATGTAAGCATTATACAAATCCAATCACAAAGTGCCAAGCACCACCTTAGAAGTATATAGTACCTTTAGCTTACAGTGAAGTAAGCTATGGAAGCAGAGAGCTGTCAGCACTTGGCAGAATAAACTCATACTGAAAAGAAATACATGGATAAGAAATGGTGTGGAAAATTTGGAAATATATACAGAAATATACAGCAGACAAACACACGGCGATTCTGATGTCCATCCCCTACATCAGTTGTGATACTGCTTTCTCTCTTCTATTTGGTCTCTTGGCAGTCAGCTCCTTGAACTTCTCACCTGCACTAATAAGGGGTGGATTAAGTTCAAAGTTATCCAGAGAGGTATGAAATGGGTGCAAGTGTGTTTATCTCAGCCGGCAGGGGTTTTCCACACTACAAGAGAAAGGTTTAATAACACAAACTCTGTGAACCCTCTCTAATTTAAAATAATACATTCGACATTTAAAAAAATAAAAATCACTATCAAGCTACGGTTTTAAATATTCTTCATATGAAAATATTAATCTACAAAAAGCCTAGTACACACTAAATGGAAATATTTGTAATTAGGTGCATTGAAACATGCACTTGCCAACATTTTTTCTTGCTTTGTATCAACTACATGTAACACTACCAATATATAAACAAATTCTTCTAATGGCCAACAGGTTACTATAGATAAGAACCAACTGAAACATTCCACTGTCCTGGTGGACAGCAGGATGACCATGAGCCAGCACTGTGCCCTCATGGCCAAGAAGGCCAACGGCATCCTGGGGTGTATCAGAAGGGGGGTGGTTAGCAGGTCAAGAGAGGTTCTCCTCCCCCTCTACTCTGCCCTGGTGAGACCGCATCTGGAATATTGTGTCCAGTTCTGGGCCCCTCAGTTCAAGAGGGACAGAGAACTGCTGGAGAGAGTCCAGCGCAGAGCCACAAAGATGATGAAGGGAATGGAGCATCTCCCTGCTGAGGAAAGGCTGAGGGAGCTGGGTCTCTTTAGCCTGGAAAAGAGGAGACTGAGGGGTGACCTAATCAATGTTTACGGTGAGGGTGCCAGAGCACTGGAACAGGCTGCCCAGAGAGGGTGTGGAGTCTCCTTCTCTGGAGACATTCAAAGCCCGCCTGGATGCGTTCCTGTGTGATCTGATCTAGGTATCCTGCTCCGGCAGGGGGATTGGACTAGATGATCCTTCGAGGTCCCTTCGAATCTCTAACATTCTGTCATTCTGTGTTGCAAGCTCCCTACATATGAAACTAACTGACCAGACTTTCTAAAAATTAGACCAGGTTCCTGAAAGGATAATCTTGTGAGTATACTGTGGTTTCAACAACAAGGTGCTGAAGCATAAGAAAAACCCAGCAAAGTCTGTTCACAACACAAGCCTTAAAACACACATTGCAGGATGAGCGGCCCTCTAAGACAACAGCTAATAATATTTCACTCATTATGCTTAAAACATACCCTTTTAAAAGCCATTCATTTATAGGTGTGATTGATAATAGCTGAAGAAAGAGCCATATCGCTGTTGGGAAGAACACAAGTGTAAAAGTCTGGACAAAAAGGTGTAGTTTCACATGCATCAAAGCACTTGTCAGCTCCTGCAAAAGAAAAAGAAGAGAGGAAGTTGCAGTCATAACAGCTGAAGTAAGATCACGTTTGTGCTTTTAAAACTAGGATCACCTTTATAATACAAAGAGAGTGCATGTCAAAAAGGCACCGTTAGGGATCATCTGATCTCCTCTTTAATAATGAAGTACATCCAGACAACATAAAAGCTCTGTCTGCTCCTGGGCATTTTTCCAAAAGAATTGTCCACCACTTCAATAACAGTGTAGCTCTCATAACAGTAGTTTTCCAGCAGGCAGCCTTAGCACTTTGTCACTGCTTCAAAGTGTTAACTATGCTGATGGCCTGTTTACTTTATTGACTGCTGATATCCAGAGGAAGGGAAACTTGTAGTGTCCGCGTGATTTCAGGTTTCTCTAGTCTAAAGACAGCTACAAACTATGATTCTCATTTATACTGTGAAAAAGGGATGATTACATTACAAACTGCCTTCATTTGTGGTGGGTTTTAAGGAAAAACTAACAAACATAAAAAGCAAAGTAATACATAGCAGATTATTTACTGTATTAACAGATATGAAATAAACAGGAAAAAAAATTAGGCTGATGAAGAATAGCAAAAAAAGAATGCCAGGGCCATAACAAGCTAACAACAGCTAAGGCATTAAATTCAGAGAAATAAGATGTAAAACACTGCTGGAGCCTGCAATGGGAAAAAAAAAAACACCACACACTCTTCCTTTAGCTAAGCGTCTCTCCGCTTCCGTTTTTGCAAGCACTCCAAGGATCATCCACATAGTTTTTGAGGACAAGGAAAAAGCCTTGCACATGTCAGCTCATTCAGCTCTCACAGACTGAGAATAAAAAATCCTTTTCCTCTCCCTCGAAATAACATACACTCTTTTCAAGTAAACAATGCAACAAGAAAATAATGGATGGCACTTCTATTCAAGACTTAATTTGCTGGGATTCTCCAGCTATCTGACACCCCAAATATATTTAAAAAAAAATATATATATAAAAAAGTGTATTTCCATGTACAGTAATGCAGCAGCCAGTCTTCAAATGTCACCCTCTCTCAGCTTCCAAAGAGTTGAAGTGTTATGAAACACAATCAAATACTGCATTTTTGAGCATCCAACTGCACTCTGATGTAATTACACATCTGGAAGTAGCAGCAACTCAGCACTGTGTCCTTGTTAATTTCATTAATAGAAATAAAGCACCTACCAAATTTGAGTTAAAGAAAAAAACCTTCCACGAAAAAAAACACACACATGCATTCATATCCTTTTTTAAAGTTATGCAAAACATCGACTTGAAATGTACATCTTGACCCAGTTTTACCAAGAAAGTATCATTGCATTCAGTGCTTCATTCACTGAATGAAACAACTGGTTTTTTTTTTTTAAGAAAAAGAAAGCTCTCAGGCAGGCTAGTGTCACTCTGCATGAAAAAAATTGGCCTTCTTCACACATAACCTGTCACAGTACCTACGGCGTTACGAATAGCTTTGCTGTAGTACCATTTCATCTTATCTCGAAAACAAAGCAAAAATAAGATGTCTAGTAGTAGAAACATAGCCTGGAGTACAAAGAAAAGATACCTGGAAATGCCTATATAAAAGCGTATGTTTTAAAAGTAAACACAACTGAGAAAAACCAAAGTAAGTGACTTCTTTCAGCAAAGCTAATTCTTCTTTCTTTCCAAGTCACCTCCAGCCCCAGATTTCCTACAGATCCAATCTCTGAAGGTACCTCCAACCTAGGCGCTGTCACACAAACAGAAGTGTGGATGCTGGAACCAATGGCATTATACAAAACACAACATTCTTTCACTATCATACAGTTGTTGCCTGTTTTCCCTTTTAATTTAATATTTTTACAATTGGAAAATGCCTTAAAAACAGATGATCCGAAGAAAACCATGTGATACTTCCAAAAGCAAAATCCAAGACAAAAACTTGGGAAAGGCTGGGTACAGCTTCCAGGGAACGAGGAAGGCAATTACAAGCCAACCTGGTGCATGAAGGAATGCTGCATTAGTGGAACTGGTCTGTGCAGGTCTAACCTACCAGTCTTTAAAATGTCTCCAGTGATCGCCTTTTAAAACAGCTATTCCTTAAACTGCATTACTGTAGAAAAAACGCTGAGGCAAACAGCTTTCACCCTCTTAAGCAATCTACAACGGTTTGTCCCAAAATCTATCTGTCACTGTAGCCCTCAAAAAAAGCAGACATCTCAGAAATGTTCCTGGAAGCTGCTAGTTATGACTCGCTTTCTGCACACCAAGTGGAACAGGTTACCTTGACTTTTCCACTATTTCAGACCCTTCAGAAAACTTACCCTAGCCTCTCGTGGGTCAGTGTGGGTCCTTGTTGCCTTCCGGTCATGCTAAGATGGTCATAGTTGGACTCCTCTGGGCAAATACCCACACAGAGCAATCAGTGTTTGCAGTGGCTTGCCAAATTCCTCATTGAAATGGATAACTCAAATACATGATTTAATTTCTGGGGCCCTACAGGAGGTATTTGCTTTAAAAGAGCAAGCTATCCAGTCACTGAAAACTGAAAGAACATTATATTAAGGTGCAATCAAATGTTCTTGTCATTCCTGGACACCGGCTACTTCTACAAAGGTAAGAGGGCCTCAGTCACCTCTAGATTCGAAAAACTTAACAAGGCCAGGCATAGCCAGGCTCTCCCTGAATGCTGCCAATTACTTTGCAAAACGCTTTCTGAATGCATGTTAGCAAATTCTGCGCAGCACATGCTTTCACAGCAGATAAAACCAGAAGCATAACCTTAAAAGAGCATCAGCTTTTCTAATTTTGTCAGACTTATCAGAAGACCTTTGTTAATACTTACACAACTTTTTATCATTTCATAAAGCATATCGAACACTAGTTTCAATCTAACTAATGTACTACCCAAGGCAGAAGAGTCAACACACAGGTCAAGAACTAATAAAGGCAAAAGTAGAAACAACTTACCTTGCAATCCAATAAAAAGTTATATTTACTGACTAGTAACATCAACTTTAGGTTGTGCCTTAAACAATTAAAACATGTCCTGAAGCATTTTAATAATATTATGACCTGGCCTCCTAATACATTTAAGGATTGGTTTTTTTACATACATTTTAGAAAGTAACAGCACAAGGTACACTGAGTGAAATGCTCTTCTTCCTATTTATCTTCTGCCCCCACTGCAGAAATTCAGAAAGGGTTTAACTTCTTGATGGAACATCAAGCTGGCTGTACAGCACCAGTCCTAACTGATGCTTCCAAAACAATCTGAGACAGCCAGCTGGACATAAGCATCAGCTCCTGTAAAAGCTTCATTTACATCAATATATTGCTCTTAGAACCACAGATGAAAGAAAGTTATGCAAGCACAATGTGGTACGTGACACATCGCCGAGGAACCCGTCAGTCATGTCACCTGAACTGGAAAAGGTTAGGTATACACTAGCACTGAGAATCTAATCAAGACTTTGATAGCGGGACTGATTTCACTTGCACTCACAGCTGCTTCACAGATACAAAGCTTCAAGGATATAAACTAGTGGAAGGGAAAGAAGTTTTACATTTTTTCTCTGCATGCAAAGATGCCTAAGCCTGAAAGCAGAAAACCCCACTGTGTTAGTACTACTCAGGCTGTGTGTTTTGGGTCCTCTTCTCTGTGGAAGAAAGCGCCTCTGCACAGTCTATTTCCATTAGAATGAATTACTGTCCCAGGCAAAGAGATAACATGGTTCTTCCTGCATCCCCGTAAGACCACAACTGCTACAGAGGTGACTAAAGTTACTGACTTCACTTACACCATGTCGGAACAGAACTAGAGGCCCTAGTGCCAGAACTGTCGGCAGACACAGAAGGAGTGGGCTGCCGTCAATTCCAACACCACCTCCATTTGAAACTTTATCACCATAACCATGACACAGGTACAGAAACCTTTTTTTTTGTTGAATGCATGCTGTGCATCCAAATCCCAGTTTGCCCAGAAGATAATGTAACACTGTACAACCTCATGATGATTCTTTTAGGCATTAATATGAATGACATTGCCTCTTAGCACAGCCTACAGAATAAAAGGAATCAAGAAATTAGACTAGCAGAGGCATGCAGTGTTTCCCTTCGACTCTGGTTGCTCCTTCTCTTCTTGGCATGTAGCCATCATTTCCTTTCTCCTTGCCTCCTTCACATGTCACTAGAGATTCCCCATTCATCTCTTCTTACTCCCAGACTGTTCCTCTCTGAAAAAACGTGTGACAAAATTTGAAACAAGTCTCAACGTCTGTAATATGCAGCAAAGCGTAGCCACTTGAAGTCCACCTGTCCACGACTAAACCCCATAAGAGAAGATTGCCAAGGCTTTGTACCTGTACACTGGCCTTGTACCCGCAGAGGAACTCTTATGTTGATACCAGCTGCTGTCCTGTGCCTACCCAACACGGTAACTTGAAGCCACCAGATTTTTGCTTGCATAAATCCTTTAGTGACTAGCCTCAATGGTTTTACTTACAGAGCACACCAGCAGGTGAGATGAAGGAGAGAAGCAAAGAGAACTCACATCTCTCTGTAAAGGGTCTAGAGAAAAAGTCTTATGAAGAGCAGCTGAGAAAACTGGGGTTGTTCAGCCTGGAGAAAAGAAGGCTCAGGGGAGAGCTTATTGCCCTCTACAACTTCCTGAAAGGAGGTTGTAGTGAGGTGGAGGTCAGTCTCTTTTACCAGGCAAAAAGTGACAGGACAAGAGGAAACAGCCTCAACTTGCAGCAGGGGAGGTTTAGATTGAATATTGGGAAAAACTTCACTGAAAGGGTTGTCAGGCATTGGAACAGGCTGCCCAGGGAAGTGGCGGAGTCACCATCCCTGGAGGGATTTAAAAGACGTGTAGATGTGGTGCTTCAGGATGTGCTTTAGTGGTGGACTTGGCAATGTTAGGTTTACAGTTGGACTCTGATCTTCAGGGCCTTTTCCAACCTAAATGATTCCATGATTCTACGATCTGCTCTTCACATCCTACAGAGGCACAGAGACTCCACACAGCCCCTCTCTGCCTAGTTCCCTACAAATTTCTACCCCAGGATTCGCACAGTTTTCTGGCCTGTATCTCAGTTGAGCAGTGGGGAAGCCAAGGGTGGCAGAAAGGGGGTGCTAGTGTGCTCCTGGGTCTCACACCGATGAGGGTTTGGGACACATCTGGGGTGTAGATCCAGTCTCAAAATTGTGCTCAGCACTTCCATTCAGTCAAAGCCCTGCAAAGTCAAGCAACCCACTATCCAAGAATGGGTGAAATTTATTCACAATTTATTCCAAGCACATTCAAACCTGATCAAAAGCAACACAAAACTTTTAAAGCAAAAGAAAATGAGAAATTACAGTACCTCAGTTTTTAAGGAGAGTCCACTGTTAAAGAATATAGCTGAAACAGCAATGTAAGTTATGGTAATTTCTGGTTTCAAGGGTCCTAAAAAATAGACACAGAACAAAGAACCACAGTCAAAGAGATAATGATATGCATATATTACATCAAAGTAAATGAGATTATTTAGAAAAAATACTTGGAGAAAATATAATCATTAAGGTATCCTTATTAAAAAGAGTGGAGTTTCTATTCAGTTACAGAAAGCATGCTGTTCATTTTTAAACACAAGCAAACCAGTGAGTGGAGCGTGAAGTATGTCATCACACAGATTTGGCTTCCATGACTACAGGCTACTGGGAACTAACAAGTAAATTCTGGAAATGCAAAGACAGGCAAGTTTTCAGAGCTTTCCTCTGTCATCAGAGTACCCCCATATCATCAGCAAACTCAAACAGTACACTCGAATGAAAATATTAGCTGCTCCCTCCACAGGGCCATGGACATCACGCACACACCTACCTCTCAGTTCTTCCACCACACACACCCACCTAGCTGCCTTCACAGAGAAAGCCAAATTGCACCTGCAACAATTTTCTTGGGGCAATACAATTCTGCATTATTCCCCCACAACAGGGCTGTGGCAAAATGATTCATTCTTCATTCTGGCCCTACAATAGCACATTTCAGACACACCGCTGCAGTGGGATCAGCAAGAGCAGATGCCTGCACCTCCAAGGGCTCCACTATAGTAAAGGCTTACATTTGTATATATTTATATACTTTTTTTCAGAGAGATTAAAATAAAATACTTTTTATACTCCTATAAAAATGATGCATTCTCTTAATACATTTTGCCTTTGGAGGGCATAAAGCATAAAACCTATATATTAATTTTTTCAAAAGCATTCAACCAGTTATATTATTAGAAAGTATTAGCAGTCTACTTAGGACCAAAGTAATATCCTAACTCTGCAAGTGACAGTAAGTTGTCATGAGCAAAACTGCAGCAGCAAACAAGCAAGCCTTTACTCGATGCTTCAGAAGAGATCCTTTCTGCTCTCTCAGATGAATGATACATTGATGGTCACACCGGAGCAAGGGCAGTGATTCCTAAATTAAAGGGATTCGATCACACACCGGGTTTTCTCACATTTGCATCTCAAGTTATTTAAACCCCAATCCTACTCTCAGAGAGGACGCTGATGATGAGACACTAAAACTGTGTGTGTTAAATACAAAAAAAACAAACCAAAAAACCTAGTTGAAGGGTAAGGTAAAAATAAGCCAGGAAATGCAAGAGTTAAAGTTGCAACAAAGCACATGGCTAGCTGCAAAATTATGGCATGTTAACTGAATAGCCAGGAAAAAAAATAAAAATTATATCAATATATATAGTTCTACAGAAAAATACACACTTTTTAATATATATAGAATTATATAATTTTTCTAATATTTCAGAAGATTAGAGCATATATGTACATGCACATGCACACTAGGCAGACAGGCAGCTGGTGGGTTAGTCTGGCTAAAACAGGAGTTCTTCCAGGACTCAGTTTCTCTACCTTAGGGCTTTTCACTGGGCTACCTGAACTCCTTGACAAAGGAGAAACCTCGACCAGCGACCACAGGCTCATGCAGTACAGGGAACCCTGGTCAGAACAGAGGCCCTCCAAAAGACTGGTCAGGAAAGCTCTTTTCACAAAGGAACTACATAGGCTCATTCATCAAATACGAAAATACAGGAAAAGGGCTTGGCTTATGCCCTGAAGGTGGCAACAGCACAAACCTTGAGTTGTGGAACTATGTTCCACTGGGATGGATGCTGGACCGTTCATACCATTCCATAAGGCCCTGCAAATTACAGTGCATGGTTTTGTCAGCTAGAAGATTACAAACTAACATTTTTTCATATGCTGGTATTTCCCATGCTTCACCTCTTTCATTTTTTTCCGGTTTTAAAATGAGCACTGAGATCGTATAGCTTCAGAAGAGGGACATTTTTCCCCCCCCTCACTTTGGGGAACATGAGCTCACGAGTTTCAGTCCATGCTGGCAACATTTTTCAAGCAAGTTGTCCCAGGAACAATGCCATGCCAATGGCTGACATATCTTTGCAGCAGAATAATTAAATAAAGTGCTCCATCATAAAATGCAGGAAGTAAGCTGAGGAAAAACTATCTCGCATTCTAGTCAAAACAATCTCCCAGATTGCTGCTAACAATTAGCACAGCAATCATACCAGAAAGGGCAAACCACCTGATACTATCAAGTTAAAGTTGTCTGTAAGGTCTGCTGAAGACACAGCATGGATCCTGCAGGAAGCTCCATGTGGGTCCTATTCACCTACGCAAAACAGCACACGGATGTTAGAAGGGATCCTTGCA
>NW_010120295.1:63680-64266 GCF_000699245.1 Pterocles gutturalis
AATTTGCCTACCCTGAACTCCGTGAAGTACTGGAGCCTTAGTTGCCACAACAAGTGTTCAGAGACATTTTTAAATCACTTTCTTTTCCCCAGCACCTAAGGGAGGGGAAAAAAAGTTATCTCCTCAGTGAGAAGCTGTCTAGCCTCAAAATTCAGCTCTATTAAGGAAAAAAAAGAAAAAAATTCTATGTGTATAAAAGCACAACTAGATTCTTCCTCCTCTCCCATAAGATGGAATTGCTAAAGTAATTCTGTTGTTCTACATCTCTTTATCTCAACTCCTCAGAGATCAATTAGAAATAAAAAATAAAATTTAATTTGCTCTTGAAAATTGTGAACATCTGGAACCAAAGTTACAATGGAAACTAACCAGAAGCTACTGCCAGCATTTATACTTAAAGATACACTGTTTAATTTGAAATAACACCGGGTATTTCATCAGCTCTTGTTACAAGAGACATACAAGACTTCACTGCACAAAAAAGGACAGATCTTTACCTCATGTGAGCATTTAACACCATTTTGCACAGAATCTTTTTCACTGTTTTCCCTCATCTTTCATGATGAGGCAAAAGGGGACCAAATTT
>NW_010120295.1:64323-64666 GCF_000699245.1 Pterocles gutturalis
GTTATATAGTAAAAAGAAAAAAATTAAAAAAAAAATCATCTGGCTGAGATTTTAGCACACAGTGTCTGTCAAGCTACAGCTCTCCAAAGCCCGCAGATGGCAGACATCCATACACTACACTGCAGTAACTTCATGCCCTTCTCAGAGTTCCTGAAGTTACTACTGACTTAACAGCAGTGCATTCAAAGCCAGTAGCTCCTCAGTTTTCACTACTACTAATCCCAGAAGAGCAGGACATGGTTCCCGCGGCTGGTACAGCGCCCAGCAAAGCCTCACACAGAAACCCCCCTTCATCTCGGCCACCCTGCCTGACTCTCAGGGGCAGAGGGCTTGCTGCTGGAGG
>NW_010120296.1:0-25594 GCF_000699245.1 Pterocles gutturalis
CATCATCTATCCACCTGGTAACATCCTCAGGCAACCTGTCTAGTTCCCTGTAAGCCTTGTTCTCTATGATTTGACTTGCTTGACTAAGTGATTTGCTGCAGGTAACCCTGTCATCACGGACTCACTGCAATGACTGGATTATCCATGTTCCCTTTCCGCAGGCAGTTGCTCAGAGTTCTCTATAGGTTAGGCAGTATCTGAGTGAAGATGAGGCTGACTGCCTACATCCAGAATGCTCTAGAGTTA
This sequence comes from Pterocles gutturalis, assembly GCF_000699245.1. Lineage (NCBI taxonomy): Eukaryota > Metazoa > Chordata > Aves > Pterocliformes > Pteroclidae > Pterocles > Pterocles gutturalis. The sequence goes on from NW_010120296.1 coordinate 247, forward strand.
AACCTACCTGACTTTCTCTTGCCTGCCCTTATGATACCTTGGCCTTCCTTCTGCAGCACAGTTGCATGGTTCTTTCAGGGTTTCCTGGTGTTCTGAACACTGTTTTGTGAGATTACACCAGCATCTATACACAATTTAAAACAATACTTTATTTAAATTTCACATATATGTTTTGCCACAAGGTCACAAATTATTTATTGCACAAAACAGTCAAATAAGTGCAATATACTAAAGATAAAACAGGGAAACAAACTACAAATATCTATAGTATGGTGGAATCAGTCATATAAAAGTATTATCCATATCTTTAAGAAAAGGCACACATTTTTAATCCATGGCGTAGTATGGGGGAAAAAGAAGTAGAAATTAGAGGGCAGGAAACGGACAAGACAGTAGAAAGAAAAAGGCTGAAAGGAATAAGGAAGCATCTTACATTTCAAATATATAATGAAGTTACTGTCACAGTACTAATTCTGTGAAAAGAGACCATGGATGGCAGTTTTCCAACGGCTTATGAAGCTAGTAGAAGAAGTACTGATGGGAAGTAAATATTTGCCCTGAGTTAATCATTTTACTAGTAAAACAAATTCTGATGCCAGTCAAGCAGTATCAGGAAGGCAAGACTTCTGAGTCAGTGAAGTAATTCCCCACTGTAGATACATAACCAAGATCAGTATTTATTGAGAAACTGTTCTTAAAACTTGGCTTATATGCAACTAGATTATTCAATATGATTTGTAAAGAACTCGGTAAGTGGTACTAGTATATTCAGAATATACTTATCAAGGAGACCACCTTATCAGGAGAGTTATTGAAGCTTCATTTTGAAGCAATAAAAGAACAGTCTTCTTCCAGAAACCCCACTTGTACATGGAATGCAGAAATGGATGGCAGGAACAGTCTCAAGTTACTCTAGAAAAGAACTGACTGCTGTTTCCATTCTGTTCATGCTTAGCGTTGTCTTTCAGTTGTTAAATACCTTCTGTGTTTACAAATGCTGTCCTTAGATCACTTACAGGAGTTTTCTTTTATTCTATACTAAGGCTAAATTCTGCAGATGTCGTATCAGTAAATAAAAGCACATCAGTAGACAAAAATCATAATTAACCGCAAGTATCATGAGAAGGCACCAGCAAGCACTGGGAAATGACCGTACAAAGATGTAGTGCTACCATCTTACAATTTCATAATGGATCTCAGGATATTTGATTAAAGTTACAGGTTTGAGCCATATTAGCCTACCAAGAATAGGCCTATCGCAACACATGCCCTTCTGTATAACAGTAGCTTCTAACCTCACATACCTTGTGCATTTGAAAACATGTTCCAAAGGCTGAAACAGCAGAAGATTGATAATAAAAAGATTTCTTTCTAATCTCATGCCTATGAATCCTTTGACAGTTGTCTGATTTTAGCCAGCTGGAATAAAAATAAGATAATAAAACCTGTTATTGATAAAGATCATTGTTGAAATGTAGAAAAGAGTTTTCCACAAAGCTGTGGAACATTCTAACAAAATTTTTATTTAAATGCTCATTTTATACTTTTCAGACTGGAATAAAAATATCAGAACAAGGTCTCACCCTCTGAGTGGCCAGAATTCCTTCTTTGTCCTGGCTTATTCTTGCTCCCAGCTTCATAAATGTGGAGCAAACAGCAGTCCCCAAATTATAAAAAAGTATCAACAACATTGCCTGGGCACTTGTACCTGAATGCAAGGCACCTACTTCCACCCTTCAGGAACTGTCCAGTTGCCCACTGTCCTGGTCAGGGTTCAAAAATAAGAGTTTAATACTGTAGGAAGGATCCCTAAAGCTAGTGGTAGGCATGAAATCTGAATTGAAATAGCTATGTCACCTATCTTCTCATCTTAAAAAACAAAACCAAAACCCAACAAAAGCCCACTCTTCCACATATACCAGGGGAGTGGCCTTCTCTGACTAGGCCATTGGTGAAAGCTGTATGATTTAACAAGAAGTAATATCTGAAAACATCTCAGCACAACTGTCAACCATATTCTCTAGTTCCTGTGTGGAGCTGCTGATTCTGGGCTCCAGTATTCATACCAAGTGCCACAATACAGGTACCAAAACCACGCATCATGTATCAGAGAATTTATTCATTAGATGTGAATACTTTCCATTAACAATGTTGGTCCTGGTTTAGCCAAGATGACACAGAATTTATCACTTCAAATTCTAAATGCTTTTGCTACAACATTTAAAATCTACATTAAATTTCAGGTATGCAGGTGAATTTATAGAAATTATACCAAAAAAATGTAGTATAACTTTACACTCACAAAACCCAAAAAAGATAACTAGTTGCATTGCAGACTACTCCATCTCTCTCTCTAGGCTCCATAGGTCTTATGATTCATAATACAGTATTAAATATGATAGAACTACAAGTGTCAGACTAAAAGGTTGTGCCACAGAAGGAAATCCAAAGGACCTGGCTGTCTGAAGCCGATGATTATGTAGGTCTAGGCGACAGGAATTTTGTACTTCTTCTTGTGAAATTTCACTTTCACCTACATCCATTAGTCCAGTAGTGCTCCGCACCTAGAAAAATTCAAAAGGTTGCCCCTGAAAACCAGACTGGCACAACAGCAAAAAGCTTTATGCAGCTGGCAAATTCAATGTTATTTCAAGTGAACCAACTCAAACTGTGTTGCAAAAACACATCTGAATGTGACGAAATCAACATTATCCTGATGTCTGCATTCCTATTAAATACTTCCCAGAATTCAGTACAGATACATTACAGGCAAGAGTCGCACGTCTGGCTGTTCTTTGTCTTGGCTCCCTCCACATATGGATGCATTAGCTGGAAAAACTTAAGCAAATGAACTCACAAACTTTCTTCCCAGAACTCAGCTCACTGCCTCAAGACAGCTTCAAACATCTCTAATTTAGAAAGAAAAAATTTACTGAATCTCACAGACTGGTTAGGTGTGATGAATTTCAACCTCCTCATGATGTCAGTCTGCCACACGTGCAACTTGGCATTAGGTAGATATTTTGGCAGATTAACTGGAACAGTACAAAATTCCCTGATTTCTGTTCATCTAACATTGCCCAAAAAGGCAACTGTAAAAAGATCACTGTGAAATATATGTTGTCTATAAGGCTTTGTGTGTAATAGCTACTTTCTTCTCCCTGTAAATAAAAACAGTAGGAGGCAAGAAGTTTGCAAGTTTCAACAGAGGCTTTTGAAAAAGTTGCCATTTAGAGGGTCCTGATTCTTACACAGTCTCTCTCCTTCCCTGCTGTCCTCCCTCATCTTTCTCGATTACCTTCTACCATTTACACTTAAAGCTCATTGTGATCTAGTTGTTATGTTTGTGGCAAGTCCAATTCTATTACAAGAATTAAACTGATTTGCAGGAGTCAGCATTCCTTACTGCACCAGCGAACACAGCCAGACTGTGATGCTGGTACATCCGCAGTTTTTCCAAACCATGAAGTGATTCTATTTAGAAGTCAGCGATGTGTATTTATCAGATTACCACAGAGAGAAAAAAGTTCCAGAGAGCTCTGGACACACTCTCTCTCTTTCCTTTATTCTGCTCACACTCTCTTGCGATCTTGGTTTCTTTCCCAACATTTGGAATTATTGCATTAAGTGTTTACATTCCCTCAGCTTTCTCATTGAGAGAAAAAAAAAAAAAAAAAAAAAAAAAAAAAGAAGTGGAAACCCTCTTAGTAAGAATCAAGACTCAGTTATTTTTTTAATCTTACATTTTCCACTTCCCTGAAGACACGGAGAAAGTTCTCCCTTAAGACCCCTTTCAGTTCAGTTTCATTCCATCCTCTTCTGAGAAGTTCCTCAATCAATGAAGGGTATTTAGAAACATCTTCCAATCCCTCAGGGAAACTGTTGGCAAGAGTCACACAAGAACATTCAACACACATCACTGAAAAAATGTAGAAAAATATTTTTAACTAGTCTTTTGCACATATTCACTTTTGGAATGAGCTCACTTCAGACACAATTCCTCCTCTGAGAAGTTAAAAAGTAATTAAGAATTCAACTAACATAAACAGAAGCAGGAGTGGGACACAATGAAAAGCTTTTTCTGCACAGAGGACCCCATTAGCAGAACAGAACTGTATTCTGGAATGAAGATATGCTTGTGTATAGGCAGAACAACAGGATGGAGGATATTAAAACCAACAAAAACCCCCAAACTCATGTATGCATTAATCCACTCTTTTTATCTGTCCTTTAGACTAAGAGGAAAGAGCTCCATCTCAGATAGAGTTGGTGCAGTCCACTTGTGTAACTGAGAACAAAAGGGAACCTGAAAACTCATGATGAGCTAAGGAGTTGCAGGCAATTTTGTGTACTCTGTGCTTACAAAGTCATTTTCCCAAAGAAAATACAATTGGAATAATAATATTGTTTTGAATTCATCAGTTTGGGCAGTGAAAAGAAAGCCATCAGAACTCTCCACTGAAGTAATGACAATAAGTAAAACTGACCTATGTCTTGGGCTAATTCTTACCAGAACAAAAAGGAATTAGAAGTAGCTGCACAACCTGCATTAAACAGCTGTTTTAAAATTGATTTCCATGAGTCTTGGACTTTGTTTTGAGATAACTAGTATTTTCTACTATTTTTCTTTCTGTGGAGGTGTGGTAATAAACATATCTCAGGAGATCTATACCATTACTTTCTGCAAGGACTTAGGATCTTAACAGCTCTACCATCAATTAAACTGATGGTCTTTGCAAAAATGCATGCAATAAAATGTGTTCTTTCGTTGCAAACTGTGTTTTTATTTTGAAGACTATAGTTTCAGAGCTATGATAAGCTAACTCTCATGGGAGCTGTCACACTGTTTTTGTTGTCCTACTTTACAGATGTCAGTTTCACTTTGACTTTCATACCCAAGTGTGCCTGGAAAAAAAAAAAAAAGGAAAAAAAAAGAAAAAAAAAAGGAAAAAAAGAAAAAGTCAAGATTCAACAGAAAGACAAAAAGCAAAAAAAAGGTTTAGGTTACACCAGCAAATGCCACCCAACATGCATTTATTTTCTTTGCTGTAGCAAGACTAGCCCAGGAGTGAGCAGAAGAAGTTATGTTATAGGCTGTTCGATGTGCTCTGCTTGCCTCAAACACTTCCCAAGTCCCAAAATCAGGAGAGGTTTCACAGCCGCAAAACACTTTGGGCTTTCCCCACTAGAAAGTGATAGTGGAGCAGAGGTTTGTAGCATCTCCCTGGGCTAACCCATTTACCATTTAAAGGCTGAGGCAGCTTTTCTGTCATTCATCTTTGGCTTCTGGAAGAAAGAACCCTCTATCAGTGTTTTTGTATGCAAACCACTGCCTAGAACACACAATTGCAGAGCTTGCAGGGCATTAGGATCTGTTTCCACATTTACAGCACTGCTTCATACGGTTCTAAAAAGAAATCATGGTGGCCCTCTCTCATAAAACTTATTTTAGTACTCATCACAAGACAGCTTGCTACAACTCTTTTACTCTGCCTTCTTTTTTCCCCAAAAGGAATCAAAACCTTCATAATTTAAGAAGCAGATGTCAATGTATGTGCAATTTTACTAACTGTTCCACTCCATCATAGTCACCACCAATTCCTATCGATTCTGAACCTGCAATTTTCTTCATGTGGTCAAAATGATCTGAAAGACAGTATCAAAGAAAACAATATCTAAGCATACGATAAGAAGAAATAATGCAGTTCAGACATACTGGCACTAGGCGACTGTTCTCTTTAATAATGGACTTTTAATCAAATACTTTTTTAAAAAGTCAAAAAACATGCTGATAATACGGGTTAAAATTTAGTAATGCAGTTGTCGTATTCTGGATATTTACTGGTGCTTAACTAGATGTTATCTGTTATTACATCAGGCAGCAATCTTCAAAGTAACAGCTACACTGATGAGATGCAAATGAGGAAAAAGACATGATCATCACAGTACATTAATTCCAAGTAGCCCACATACACCAACAGATTTTTTCATTACTTATTACATACCTATGCTTTCCACTCTTAATTACAAAGGTTTAAGATGTTTTCCAGAAAGTAACAACTGCTTTGTAATTAATGGTTCTTGGCTCCATTTGGGAGCATGATGTCCTCCAGCTACACACCTTGTATGTCTTGTTATTGTTTAATGAATATTAGCTCCAAGAGTACCTAGAGCTGGGGTAAGGTGTGGAAAGGAATAAACAAGCAGTATAATTTACACGATCTCAAAAATTATGCAGACACCAGGAAATTCAGAAGTCACCCACTGAAACTACAGTATATGAACTTCAAACCTGCAAGGGTAGAAACATTAACAACTTTTCTGCCACAGGCCAATACATCCGCATTGAAAGTCACCATGATAATTCCCTTGTTCTTTTTCTGAAAGACACAAAGAGATGGGTGATGCGTCGACACTCATATCCTGCAAACCTCACGGATACCTAGTATAGATTCTTCTACATCCGTCCATTGATGAGCATAACAACACTCTATAATTCAAAGCCCATACGGCTACACAAGGCTTTGCCTCTTTCTCCTTTACCCTGGGCTCATTATATTCTCATGTAGCCTGAATCTACAGAAGTCCAGTGACTATGTCAAACAAACTCAAATAGAATGTCAAAGTATTTGCAAACACTTCATTTTTGTAGCCAAAGACAAAACACAACCCAAAGAAAATGTCTCAGAAGCGAATGTGTAACTTGCTGCTCAGGCATCTGCTTGTAAATCCCATCCAAAGATGAGAAGGTGAAAAGTAAACACCACATCTTGAATGTGCAAGTTTGCCTCAGAGTAGACAAACATTGCAATTAAAAACAAACAAACGAACCCTCAAAGAAACAAACAAACAAAAAACCCAAAACCAAAAACCATATCTCTCACCAGTTGCTGGAGGATATCATCAGGAACATTTCTTGAGTGATTACAAATAGAAAATGCCGCGGAATGGCTGAAAATTACTGGTGCTTTTGAGATATTCAGTGCAGCTTTTGCTGTGGAATATGAAGTATGAGATAAATCTATCAGCATACCCAGGCGATTCATCTCCTTTACCACTTCCTAAAACAGATTTACAGATTACAGTGTCAGTATTAAATGTCCTTAAAGGAAACAGCTTAGCTGGTATAGGTAATCAGATAAATAAATTCTGCAGCTGTCAGCTAGTCATAAACATGTTGTACATTTATGTGTTTCTATTTACCTATTAATTTCATAGTAATTTTTCCACTCACAATTAACACCACCACATATAAAGCTTAGTCAATCTGAAATGTAATTTGAACTGTTATTCACATCCCACTACTTCCACATATTAATTCATACATCTGATCTATATGAAAACAATTGTTATAATTAAATCCAGCACTTCTTTTATCCTAAGGAACATCACAGGGACTTTAGCTTGACTGAACCCTGATCACCTTCTATCAAGAACTTCCAGTAATTCATTTTTAATGCCAAGTTGCTTTTGAAAAGATAAGGCCAGAAGTTGTTAGTTACATGAGAGATTGCTTAGATTATAATTCAAAAGACATCCTTACTTGGCCGAATGCAGTCAGACCAATAACACTAGGATAAAAGTTGTGTATTCCTTTAGATGATGATTCAGACCTTAAAAAGGGGAGTGAGGGAGGAGAAACATCATATTATTCTGGAGAATACAATACCAGCAACTGAAACAATAAAAATCATTACCATGTCACATAGCCAAATGTCGAGACAACAAGCTACATAATTACGTATCTTGTTCACCTAGTGCTTTTTTTATGTTCTTAACTGTTTTCTGGATGTTTTGACTTCAAGTTCAAGACTGTTGTATGTTTGTGACGCAATGCAAGACAAGCAAAGAGATGCTTGTCAGAAATTTTCTGATTAAACAAACCTTAATCAGAGAAGAAAGATGCGCTGAAATGTCAGTTACCTGTCAGCCAGAAAGCCGGCTTTTCAGCCCTCTCCGTACACAACTCCCCCTTCCCTGAGTCAGTAGAAGAAGGAATTTTGTCAATCCAGCAAACAGTAGATGCTACTGTTCTGAGACAGGAACTAAGTATCTCTGCAGCTGCATATGAGACCCGTACTTTTGAGCTGTCCAGAGAGGACAGCGTTGAAAGCTGCTGACTGTTGAGTTCTTACAAAGCATTTACTGCCTTCTTTTATCGACATCATATGCATTTTTGGTCCTTTTTTTTTTCTTGTTTTACCGTATGTAACTTTCCTAATAAAGCAAAGGGGATATCAATATTACCAGCTTTGTGGTTAAGAATTTTTAAAAGTCCCTAAATTGCCAGCATAACAAGCACTACATAACAGATCCTTCAGCCTCTCACTTGAGATACTGCAAGTGATTTACCCCAAAAACCTATCATCCTCGACTTGGTTCAGAGTATTTCACAGGTGAACTCTGTGTCTGAATCCACATTTTCCCCTTCTTGGACCTACCACCACTTTGCATTAGGCAGTCAGACAAACACATCCACATTAGTTACCACGGTGTATTGCAGGAATGTGTTAAAGTCATGTAACGAACACCCAGGTCATAATACATCCTCAGTGTTGCCAAACTGCTGTCAATGGAGTGACCACCTTCTATTCCAATCAAACATGCGATCCTTCTACTGTCAGAGATACCTGGAAACAACAAAGGAAGGTAACTCCAAAGTAATTTCATGACAGATAAGAAGACAGCACTACTGAGCAACAATTGTTATTGTAAATTGCAAGCAATAATACTGACATTTTCATAGAACAAGAGCTTATACTAGTGGGTGTTTAAATGGCAAATTTTCTCACAACTGCAATGGGCCAGGACTGTGCACAGTGAGTTATTATGGTTCAGTGGAAAAACTGAAGTTAAAGCCAGCATAACTTGCCTGCTTGCAGCTCTCTGTCTTTTGCACATACCTCCTGTAATCCCATGTAAAAAAAAAATCTGTTACAAGAAAGAGCTTCACCTTGGGAAGTTGTCACAAGTTCAAGCTCTTCATAGCTGTTACACATTCTCTTGACAACATCAATTTGCTCTAAGGTCAGGCGTACAGCATCCTTGTTCTGAGCACTGCAAAGAACATACACGGACCAAAACTGAAAGAGACAAGATAACTTGTATTTCAACTTGATAATTTTCATTTGCTAACAGTGAAGTTCATGAGCACAAACTAAAATAATCTCCTGCAGTTTACAAGGGAGTTGCCACTATAGATTTTCCCCCCAAGGGAAGAGTTATCATGCAAGGCAAGAGCATCCACTCAAGACAGGATTAAAGCCTCCTGACACACTCAGCTACGCCGCAGTATAGGCAGGAAAGCAGATGTGAGTTTAATTCATTTATTACAAGACAAATACTGCTGTTTTGGTTAAGGGTATCTGGATTATACCCACAAACTTTTGAAACACAAATGTTATGGAAAGGTGTCTGTGGCTTTTCAGTATAATTGTTTTTTCTTTTTCAACAGAAAGAGCCAAAACCAAGGCCAGGCATACTTTTGTGATTGGGAAGGGAAGGAGGCAAATGTAAAAATACATTCTCAGACTCCCAGTCATGGCATACATACCTGAGCTCCCACGTAACCAGCCTGAAGTTTCGCAAGGTTTGTGTGGGTCTTGTTGAGTTCTCTTAAATTGACTCTGCTGAGTCTATTTTGGTAAAATATTCTCAGCTGCAGTGCAAAGTCATTGTGGCTAGAATTGAAAACAAATAGGGCTTGTGAAGAAATAAGTTGTTCCCCTTCTAACCCCAATGTAACTTCTTCCACTGTTCCTAGTCCCTTACACCATTAATTGGCAATAATCCTTGCAGTAACATATGCTTAAAAGTCTCCCCTCTTTTGTAAACAGGCTTAATTTCTTAATTAGTACAGCAAGAACCTTTTTGTTTCTCCCATTTCTACAGCTGTTGTGTTTCTGTATCTCTTTTTCTCCCTAATGTTCCTGAAGTAATGTAAGAACTGAAATCAGCCACCACAGTCCTTAGAAGCAAGTACTTGTGGATGAATAATCAGTGCTGCCTGTGCTAGAATAACCAGTGTTTGTGTTCCCAGGTCAAAATATACACACCACAGGCATCATTCCTTTTAAGTTGTAACGGTATCCTTTCAAGGTATGATGCCTCCTTTCTAGCTCTGCACACAAGTCATTGCAAATGAAAGATGCCACTAAATTATGGGAAGGAGACAAGGACATTATGTAAAGTGAAACAATAATTAAGTGGCAAAACCTGACCAGAAAATCACAAATACATTTGGAATAACCTGACCCCATAGGAAGTACCCTCTGAACCAAAATTCCTTCCAGGAAAATCCCTGCAACGGTAACTAACTGCTATGTGCTAGTAACAGCCTGTGTCTCTACTCATCTAAACACACTTTAGCATTTCCTCCTCACTTGCCAAGATTCACAAAAGAGGGTTTAGCTGAACATATTGTACATACCCATCGATTAACCGTGTATTTTGCATCAGCTCGATAGCTTGCTCTCTCATTGATTTCTCATAGCTGAATGGCACAGTAACAGAGATGAACATCAACAGCCACAGCAACAATTTTGTTGTATTTCTCTTCATTTCCATTTTCCAGTTTGCTAAAGCAAAGAGATACCACAATTATTTGCTGATGACAATGAAAGAGCAAAATTTCCAATCTGTGAAGGTTGTAGGCTTCATAGTATAGGCAGTACCAAAATACCTCTCCCTCTGGTAAGGCTGGGGTGAATTCTGCAAGAGGAAAGAGAGAGAGGGAATAATAAACAAAAGGGAAGATAGTGACGGAAACTGTAAAACAGCTACCTTCTCCCAAAGATTTTAAGACCTCTGGCTACAATGTTTTTTCACATATAATCACTCCTTAAATTCTGCTGCTGCCACCATCTGACAGCGTAACAAGATAGCTTTCTCATTACATTAACTGGTTTGTTCTCATTATTTGGGAAACCTCATGCTGAAATGAGCACTGAATCTGTTTTTGAGGAAAGCTATTCCAATCCACTGCTTTTCCATACCTTAGCAAGAACAAGATGTGCCAAACTTGAAAGGGTCACTTTATTTCCATGAAGAAATGGGTATGACAACTTCAAGGGTAATCCAAGCACCCTTTGCTCTTTTTAAAAATATAGTACTCAAACACTTGGACAACAGTCTTTCAGGTGTTAGTCAAAAAACATTCTTACAAACAGACTAGAAATACCTCCTGTTCTATGTAAAGTAAATGTAAGATCTGCTAGGAGGTGAAAATATCAGGGAAAAAGTTGGGGTTTGTTTTTTACCTACATTCAGAGTTACCAGCAGCATCACCTATAAAGCTGAGGAGTAGTCACCTCCTTCATTCATTGGAGTCACATCCTAATTAGATGCATGTGCCCTGTGAATTATTTCAAATCAGAGAAGTTTGGCTAGAATTCTAATATCGCAGAGCCAATACTCATTTTTTTCCAAAAGACAACAACAAAAGAAGAAAAATAATGTTGACTTTTTTTTTTTTCTACAATGAGTCAGTAAAGTACACGTTTATAAACTTTCTCTGGCAGCACAAAAGTTTGTTTTCGATAATATGGAAGTTGTTTTTGTATATTCCGGGTCTGCAGACGTAAAAACAAATAGCAAATAATCCAAGTTATGATAAAATTACAAAGCAAATCACCTTGTTTGTGTGCTTTGCTTCTCTTATCTTTAAGCAAATTTTCTAAAGCAACAGGAGGTGGACGTAGACCAGGAAATAGCTTCCTGATATAAAGCCGCATATTCATCAATAAAGTCACGGGTATCTCAAGGGAGATCCATAGGCAATGGTGGCATTGGAAGCAAATTCAAGTCACACTAAGCAGATTACATACTGATGGCATCCTGTTCTAAACACATTGCTTTCTTTCCTTTACTAGAACATGTTGATTATAAAAATCAAAGCCAAAATAAGAGTAGCCCTGTAACCAGGATGTTGAAAAGAACCACAGTGAAAATTATTAAGATTCTTATATTTCCAGCCCATATATTAAACCATTTTCTTGTCACCTGCCATATGCAGAGTGTAAATCAAAGGAAAAGTTTACTGGCTTACTTGCCCTGCCTATGCCTGATAAAGTATAAATATGTTTGTAAAGGAAATATATTTAATGAGCCAGTATAAATTTAATTAAGCTGTGGAATTAAGATGTTTTAAAATAAAAATTAATCAGCTTTGCATGTATTGTCTCTCTACATCAAAATAATGTAAAAGTTTAAAAAAAATTAAGAAATGACCTCACACCTTGGGTTTAGAAAGGAGCAAACTGATATTCTAAAAAAACTGGCAAAAATTCCTGTGGTTCCTCTTTTGAGAAGCTGGCTCCGACCTTTTCTGTTCCACAAGATTTGGGAATGCATTAACTCGTGGGACCATCTGGGAGGAAGTACTTTTGAGCAGTGGGAACATGGAAGCTTATACAAAAGGGAGTGTAGATGGAGAAGCTGGTTTAAAATCAGCCCTGAAGTGATCTCAGAAAGAAGCTCTTGGACAGCTGAATAAACACAGCAGTGTGCAGGCACAAATGAAGATCCAATACAAATACAATACCAGGGGAGCTGTGGCACTAACTAAAGAAAATTGATAACCCTCACCTCTTAATGTTTCCTACAAGAAAATCATAATGTAAGGAATAGCATAGAGAGTATTTGTGAAGTACAGAGGTCAAATGCTGCACAGAGGAAAGCACTCTAGAAATAGACATGTTCTCATTTATTAACAAACATAACAGAAGTTATTGTCTCTAAGTTTCTTCTCATGTGTACAAAACTGCAGAGTTTTTGGCTATGCCCTTAGGACACTATGGGAATCAATTTACATCACAAGTCTACACATTTGGGTTTTCTCTTGGGATTAGTTTCCTGCAGCCCCAACTACTTCCCCCCGGGTCAGAATAAGGACCAGACCTTCCCAGACTGGGATGATACTCTCAGACTGTCCTTCACCAGAGCACAGCTGACTCCCTGGCAACACTTTAATTTGTCCAGGATTCTTACCATAGCTGTTAGAAGAAGCCCTTATTCCTCTCATGTCTGCACAATAACCAAGGGAACCTTCTGTGTTCTTCCTACGGTCACTGATTGGAAGGGAGATTTTTCTGCTTTTATTCATTGGCACAGCTTTATATTTGCATATAGGGAAAAATTTGTTGGGAGGGTAATTTTGTATCAATTTTTTTGTAAGACTGCCTTTAGCAGAAAGATTCTTGAATTGTCATTGGAACAACAGCCCAAAATAGACAACAGTCCCTGGAGAGCTGCAATAGGCACAGAGCCTCTGCAGACACAGACTGCCTCACTACGTCACACTAGTTAGGTTCTACCATTGGTTTACATTCTCCAACCTCGTCATGAACAGCTAGGAAGTTACTACCAACAAAACGTGAATGCTGAGAAAGTGTACATTACACTGAGTGTTCCCACATCAGGGAGGACAGAGCTACAAGGAACCAGGATGGCCATCTCTGCCATATTAGGATGCAACAAGGGGGGTTTGCTCTTTTAAAATAGATACATTGTAATGGAACATTTCACAGTAAAAAAAAATAAAAGTTTTTCTGCATGCTTCTGTGATTTACCATCTTCAGAAGTATGGGCAAGCTGCCTGGCCTCTGTTCTTTCCAGCAGGCCGGCCAGAACTCTGTAAAAAAGTTCAGTAAACAGCTGCTATTTAAGTGCAGTCAATCTCAGTTAGGAATGGCATTCCTTTCATCCCATTTGAAGTCCTTATTTTCCATCTTATTCTTCATTTAAACACTTCATGACAATAATTATATTAAGACTTGAACTACTGTCCCCAATCAAATATATAAAGTGCAATAAAATAAAGCTCACAGCTCAAGATAGTAACATATCCTGAAAACTAAGAAGGTTCCCCACCCCGCTCCCAGGCCAGTTATGCTGAGAGCTCTTGTAGATAATCCTAGCACAGCTCTGAATTAACCACCTCAGATCATGGCAGCAGCGTAGTTACAGCAGCACAGAAAACACAAGGTGGCTATGACCTGAGATAAAAACTTCCTTGCTGACTGCTGGTAAAAACATGGATTCTCCATGTTCCTTAAATAATAAACATAATTAGTAATACATAAATATTAAACATACTTCTAGGAGCAGAACACACGCATCACACTACAAAGTATGTTTTTAAGAAAAGATATGAATGCCTTTGAAATTCACCTTGTCATCAAGACAGTCTGTCAAATCTTTCTCAATTTTTCCTTGAAATTCCTTCTGCCATCACCAGCCCTGAATCATGACAGGTTTACCTGTTCCCCTGCTTAGAAACCTCCTTAGTACTGTATTACAATTTATAATTTCCACCCTGTTATTCCTTCCCTGCCTGTGCAAAAGTGCAGTGAATTGCCACCAAGCAATGCGAAACACAGTGCTGTTACACTTACTGTTTAAAAGAGGGATAAAGGGGAATAAATACAGTAATGATTGGAAGGCATTCCAGGATCTCAAGCAAAGAGAAAGGAACAAGCAGGATAGCTTGTTCCAAACTTCCTGGGAAAGAGGAACCCACTAGGGGCAATTATAATACTTCCATATATAAAGTCATTCTTAGCTTTCAGCCTTGAATTTAAGTGCATCCTTGGATATTTCCCATGCTATCCACTGCACATGTAGACTGCAAGTTTTTCAGATGCAAGGCAACCTCAGTTGGCAAGACTTCTTTTCAACTGCAGTGTAGAAGATTCACTGCTTTCTCCTTTAAAATAATTCTATAAGCAATTTTATTATTACAGATAAAAGTGAAGTTGTAATTCCAAAAAGATTTCTCATAACTTCCCAAGCACAGCTACTGAATTTCTTTGCCATTAGGTTCTCATCCTTTACTTCACCATTGTTTTTTCCTGTCCACAGTTTTTTAAGACTTTGTGAAAAATTCAAATTGCTGAATCCAGTAATTTTGAATAGGAGCTCTGCTAGTACTATTCAATTTTGTATCTAATTACTAATGATAAGAACTATTTTCTCAGAAATCCCAAGTTACTGAAATTCTTTTAACTTCAAGACAGATACGCTATATGGCGTAATTTCCTAAAGGCAGAACAAACCAGAACAGCCTGACAACTACTTCTACAGCACTGCAGCAGGCAACATATTATCAGGCAAAACTGTGTCCAGCTGACATCAGTGGAAGGGCCGGCCAAGAGTGTCTGATGCAGAGTCAGCTGGCCTCTTTGTTAACGCACAGCCTTCTGTTTCTCAGATGGGGTAATACCGATTTCCTGGAACACAAACAAGAACCTCTTGAATAGCACGCACAGACGTGAGCAAACAACTGCTCCAGGGTTTTCCTCTGTGAATGTGCTACCTGCTGTATGCACCACAACAGGTTTCAAAGCTATGGACAGCAGATTATATTTCAGGGATGCTCTTCCTCCCAGTCACCCCGTTTGGACCCGTCCCATGCTCCTCTCCCATGTTTAACACGTGCTCTTCTCCCTGCCAGGGTCAGTGCAAGCCATGTCCCCTCTAGCCCCTAATCCTGACAGACTCATGCTTTTTGGCAGGGTTTTGCCCAGTTCCAAAATATTTCTAACAATCTGGAAATGTTTGGATAGTGCTTTCAAAAAATAATGCTACAAAATAGCGAGAGACACGGGCAAAGACCAGAAGGATGAGCATGGCCGAGCATTAACAACCGAGTTTTACCATAATGGATGCAACCTTATTGCTATCATGGGACAGCACAGGGCAGCCGTGCAGCCTCTTTGAGTACTTGTGCTACAGTGGCACTCCCTCACAGCTGTGTTAAGCAGCATACTCAAGTAAGAACTCTCAGTAGAGATGGCCACGATCAGTTTTATAAAGAGACCATTTTCAAACACACCACAGGTTTTTTTTTTGTTTGTTTGTTTGGGGTTTTTTTTTGGTTTTTTTTGTTTTGTTTTTTTTTTCGGCTTCCCACATTTTTCTAGTCCAAAAGAGAACACACTGTTTTCTTCTGGTCATGGCACGCAAATGAAAGATTTTGAGAAACAGCAATTACTGAAAACACAATCATCCTCAAAATCCTTCCTCAGATGGAAGTGTGGTCTCAGAGAAGCTTTTCTTCCATAAAACATGCCTCAGAAACACACATGCATTGTGAGACCAAAAAACTTCAGTGAAACAGCACTTCTACAGAACTATAAAGGACAGAGAGCAATCAGAAGTTGCTTCTTTTCTGCCTTGTGGCAACTGTAGAGATTTCCCTCAAATGTCAAAGCACCAATACAGACTTAGCTTTTAACCACAAATGCAGACTTTGTTACCACAGTTGAATCATGGTATCACTAATCTAGAAAATGTTAAATTTGTTTGTGGCAGCTTACCATGCAAAATGTTAAAAAGAAAAGGTCAAAAAAACTGCCCAAGCCATCATTCTGGCAAGGTGGCATCACAAAGGCAAATTAGTTTATGCAGGCATTCTGTGGTTTCAAATTCCTCAAACCAAAATATAGATCAGGTCTGCAACCTGTACTTCTAGAACACTGCCATATCCTGACAAAATCACTCCAAAGGGAACACTAAGATTTTACAGCTTATTACGTGCTCTGCAGCATAGTACAGTATAACTGCCATTCCAGAAATCCACATAATTTTTCAGTTCAAAATGTTTAATGAGAAAGTAGCAAGCCTTATTCTCACAATAACACTGCTCAGATTCTATAAAAACTCCTACACATCATAATTTTTGGTCCAAATATTTACTATTTTTCCACCAATATTAAGTCCATTGTGATTTTCAGGAAGACTGTTAAGTAGGAAAGGTGTCTACATGTTTAACTACTAACAGAAATTACACTTGCCTGTATATTGCCAAATCTCCAGTCCCTGTATTTGTACAGAAACACTATTCTTGTACACTATCATTGTTGCAAACAACATTTAAATTACAAAACCATGCACACAGCTTTTTTCTATGCTGACTACACAGAGTTGAAAAGAGGAAGTTGATATGAGATTTACAGCTTTTTCTTGTTTATCTAAAGGCTCCTTGGAGCAGGTTACCTTCTTAGGAAAATGCAGCGGAGTCAAAATCCATGTTCCACTGTGTTGGATGCAACAGCTGAAGCTTGGTACCTGGTCCTGCTGGCGTAAGAGCAACAAACAAGAAATGTTCTCTGTTTCTTTAGCTCATGTGCCACAGGCTTCACACTCGAGAGGCATTTGGAGATTGTCCCTTTCAGAGATAAGGTCTGTGAGAGAGCTTTCAGCTTAGCTAAGGCCCACCCAGGAACCCACGAGCCTTCTGATGTGCTGTGTTCAAAACCTGCAATTTCCTCCCTCTTGTGGCAGGCTGTTTGTGCAGCCCATCATGCCTCTGCTAACTAACATATGTTTTTAACACTGCTCTGTTTGTGTTGTTTTAGAAATAGGTGCCCCTCATTACAGACAATTTAGGTTGGAAGGGATTTCTGGGGGGATGTCATCTAGTCTAGCCACCTGTTCCCAGATAAGGTAACTTCAAAATCAGATCAGGTTGCTCAGGCCCTCGCCCAGTGGAGGTATTGATGTTTTCAAGGAAAAGGATGATACAGCCTTTCCAGGCCCCTGTTCTAGTGCTTGATCTTTCATATTGTGATTATTATTTTTCTCCTTATATTCAACTGGAATCTCCCTTGCTGTGTTCTGCGATGTTTGCCTCTCACCCTCTTGCTGACTTGCTCCAAGAAGAGTCTCTTAGATTTGACCTTACAGTAAGCACAGGTAGAGGTATGCACCCTACTGCTGACCTAATTTTGCCTCACTGATTATACCTAAGCCAATAAATATCTGCCCCTTGTCACTATACCTGCTGGATTTTAATCAGGACTTACATTGCCATGGTGGGATATTTGTAAAGGTCAAAATGCCCACAAGTTACAAGTGACCTTTTCAAAGATGCTTATGTCTCTGAACCTACAAGGACTTTTCACTCCCTTTGTGAGAGCTGACATTTGGAAACAAAGAAATATGTGCAAAACCATGAACCTGCAGTTTCACAAGAAATAAGGTTTGCTTACATAATTTTTATTTGACTTCAGACTTTGTACAGAAAATGCAGAGAGCATCACGCTTTTTTTTTTAATTACTCCATTGCAGGGAAATAACCAAGTCTCACAATCAGAACTCCCACAGAGCTGTTGTGCAAGTCATGTCTTAACTGGAACATGTATCTGTCATCAATTCTCAAGTTCCCAGTAACTGGAAAACTTAAACAGAAACCCCCACATCCCTTGGAATTCTGCTGCACATTGCTAATTTGATGAACTTCACTTATAAACATTTACCATCAACTCAAGTGGACTAAAGAACCATAAATGATACAAATTTAGTACCAAGAGAAATGACATATTTTCTTTAGAAAATAGTCTCTACTTAATCTGAAGCTTGATCCAGGCCAGGTCCATTTTTATACCTATGACAGGAAACTATCTCCCAAATTTAATTTAAAGCAGCAAATAAGAGGTTCAGATTTTCCCACTTTGTGGCCTGGTTCTAGCTCATGTTTTCTTGTTAATTTCCTACTTTTCCAATTCTCTTCTTCTTCCAAAGTAAGTAATATCATACAACCATCACTGGTTGCAATTGATTCTTCCTATTTTCTCAGCTTTCTCTCTTTGCAGTCAAGTTTCATCTCTGATCTGATTTTTACCTAAAACTCCCTGTTTCCAAACGCCTCTACGAAAACTGAGCTCACCAACATTTTGCTGAGCCACTAAGCTCCTGTTTGGCCTTCTAACAGCTCACCTCTTTGCAGGTTCAGAATGTACCTGATTTTTCAAGCTGTTAAAAGTCAAGTTCTTCCTTTGGCTCACAGTCAGAGGTTTCTTCTGTCTTTTTATTCCAATAGCCCTGGATGAGCCTTTGTGGCTGCTTGTGTATAATTCTTATAATATGGCTTTTGTGATGTATGTCCTTCCTGCACACTCCAGCTGGCAGGCTTGTTCTCTTAACAAATATCCCGAGAGCCATCTTTATTGTCCAGAGTGTTTTTACACAACTCTCTCTCCCTGATAACAGCTATCCCTATGTTTATATTACGTTGTATGTGCCTCAGACATACCTTGGAGCAAGCTGAGAAGCTATAACTGCAGTGCTTACACTCATGCCAGGTGCTGTCAGGACACAGAGGGACACATTACATGATGGAACTATTTTTCACACTAGGAAGGCTTGTTCCAGCCACAGAGCAGCTTCACTAATTTCAATACTTGCACATCCAAAGTGCTAGTGTCTTTACTACCAGCACAGATTAAATTGTAGATTACAACAGCTGGGAAAGCAGGCTTTGCAAATGGAGATGCCTACTGTGGCAGCCATTTTTAACTGCAATTTGGTTTCTCCATAAAATCCCTAAGCTCATTGCATCATCTACCCTCGGATGCAATAAAATAAAAGCACTCCGGCATTTGGCATGGATATAGTTTTGTGTGGGAAAATGCTTTAAAAAACCATACAGTGAAATGGCTTAGGGACAAGCCACATTAACATAGTGCTATAAACGGTGCTTATCAAGTATTCAAGCTTGGTATCTTACTTCCACGTAAATAATGCAATCTCCAAAACTGTCAGTTTAGCATTGCTTGAGCACAGACATCAGTGTTTTAATTAGAGCCTGTTACAGCATGTTCGGAAGAGGAAATCCCATGTATCAAGATTTCTGTTTGCATAAAAAATAGCAATACAGGCAGTCAACTATTGCAAAGTAAATTCCATCTGTTTCTTCTACTGATCGCAGTATTAGTTTCACACTTGGAGGGGAGGTGGTGATGGGGGGTTCACTGGTTGTTTTGATCTATTTAAATTGGCACAGCTGCAATATATTTCTCAAGTAAGACCTTACAAGAAATATTAAGCTAAGCTTGGGAAATCAAAGAGGTTACAAACCAAATCAGTAAAAAACTTTTTCCCCATGTTACTCTGTCTTGCAGGTGGCTGAAGTTGACACAGTTTCACTACCCTAGTTTGGCCAGCACTCATGAAAATAGTTCAGACAATGCCATACACTCTTGAGATCTGTATCATACAGACCCACATCAGCTGACAATGATTACCAAATGCAAAAGAAACAAGAGGGAGTACAAAGATGAACGTTTCTCTTCACAGATGCCGGTTTTATTTTCCCATGTTTTGAACAGAGAAAAGGCTTAATGAAGCACATCAAGAGGTCATAAAAGCTTTGTAGTCACTAGGAAGGAAGCTACAGCTGAATGTTTCCTACAGTTGAAAGCAAATGATGCCATAATGAGAGCAGATGCCTTGCAGGATGAACATAGATGAGTACGACACTAACACCATCAGGGACTCCTGTCAACAACTTTTTATACAAATACCAAAGGGTTCTCTACTTCCACAGAATTAATTTCTGTAGTGTGTTGGAAAGAAAGATGGAGGAAGAAGCTGCACAAAAAAAAAAAAAAAAACTGCAAAAAAAAAAAAAAAAAAAAAAAAATTGCAAGAAATGTATCTACTAATTTAAATTACACTTATTTTAAAATACTATTAATATTTACAAGTGATAATGCTCAAATAGTGAAGCAAACCAAACAAAGCCTCTGGTCTCCCTGCTTTCTGTTTGTTTATCTATACATTTGTTCTACAAAGGTGTTAGGTATCCAGTTTAATTCTTTTGATCCAAGAAAGATGAAAGTTCTTGCCACAAGGTGGCAGGAGCTTCCCATCTGAAATCATACCTAATCTGTGCTCTAGTGATAGACTGCTAATTGTCAAGACCACAGCCCATTTCTGTAAACCAGGATTCAAACTAGGTTGCTTCAGATAGGTGGGGGGTTTTTGTTTTACTTTCCCCCCACCCCCATAACAAGAAAATAAAAAGAAAAATTTTTTAAAAAAGCAATAGAAGAGATAACAAAAACCTTGTGGACAGCAGAAGTTGTTGCCTACTCAGTTCAGGAATTATAGCTAAAAAATCTTCCAGGAACAGTTTTTTTAAAAAAAGTACTTAGAAAAATTGTTTTCCCTCTCTGGATTGATTCCTATATAAGCATTCTTTCCTGTTTAAAAGCAGAATTCTCACAGCTCTATTGCTGCTGCTTTCCACTCCAATTTTTCATCAAGAGCAAAGCTATTCATACCTATTGAAAGCAGCAGCTGCCCTCATGACATTAGGCACCCACAGCCATGCAGGGCAGCAAGCTCCACTAAAGGCCATGTTTCCGGCTCAGCACAGGTTTCTGAGAAGAGTCGATCCTTTAGGTATCAATGACAAACCCCAATTTAGAGTAAGTCTACTTAGTCAACTTCATTTATGCCACCTAGTAACAGCTTGGTTTTTTTCTTTGAGTTTCAAAGACTTTGCTTTGAGTTTTGGGGTGATGCCTAAAAGTCATCATCATTGTCTCTGATCTGCAGATGATGTCCAGGTAATCCTTGACCCAGGCCTGAGTCCCCTTATTCCTTCCTCCACTGGAGCCCATGCCCTGAAATAAAGCAGCTACACTGTTTTTGGAGATGTTTTCCCCCTGCACTTATAGCTGATAGCTCTGCTGGTATAATTTTAAGTACAGACCTAGCCTAAATCTTTCAGTGATGTAAACTGAGCAACATTCACAAACACAGCATTGCAAATTACATTTCTGTGCCTTGGCCCGTGTCATAATTGCATACAGATTTTATTTTTTTTTTACTTGTGTTTACTCTCAGGATTATTCTGGGGAAATGGAAGGTCATACAGCTCAGGAAGAAGTGTTTCATCCACTGAAGTCACACTATGCTGTCAGTAGCAAGAAAGTTAGTAGGTGTGACCTTCATGGTACAGTGTTCCCTGGTGCTTCAGACTGTCTCCGCAGAATGCTCCAAATCTATTGTCGTGTAACAGCCAGATTATGGTGGCAAAGAGGATGGCATCTTCTGGATTTTAAAATTTTTTTTTATCATAGTAGAAGCGTACAAGAAAAGTTTCAAGTACTCTGTCTCACACTGACTTTAAACTTTCTTCCTGCATATCTTTGCTTTAGAGTTCTTATTGTTTGCTACTTATTCTGCTAAATCATAATTACTATAAATTGTGCTCAAGACATCACAAAATGCCAAACATATTTCTGCATAAATATCATTGAAGTTGTACATAGTATTATTTGTAGATTACAACATTTTGTTAACAAGAATAATTATATTTAGTTTCTGACAAATTCCATTTTAAGTTACAACTGAGGATATTGCCCTTCTCTCTCCCTTTTTGTCCCATGCAGCTAGTCAGCTACTTTCAGCAAAATTTTTCAGTTTCCAGAAACAGGCATTTCTACCAGAAAACCATGAGTGGAAGCCCCCAACCACCTTTAACTGCAAGCTTGTAATGTGTTTACAAATATATCACATATGAGGACCCAAATCAAGACATCTTGTTTTTCTATGTAAGGCCAAAATGTGAGACATCGCTCACATCACTTCAACTACACTCAGTTCACAGAAGAGCTGTGCCCAAAACCACAGGAATGCACAGGAAGAGATATGTTGTCTTGAATCTGAAAACACGAGCCAGGACATGTTCCTTATTTTCTACAGAATAAACAACAAGTATCAACAAGTATCCTGTTTTGAGGCTTATTATGGTTTTGGAATCTTGTTCTAGTTTTACATATACCTGCCAACACTGTATGCCGAGTCTTCTCTTTTTATAGCTTTATTCCAATAATTTAATTAGAGTTTAATTTCTATTAGAAATTAGAATATAATTTCTATTAGAGCCAACATCATGATTTCTTACTCAGTTGGTCGTAAATGAATAACAAGCTTTGTTAAACAAATCCACCTGCCTTATCAAAAATCAAACTGCAGAAGAAAGTCTGCAAACAAAGTGTGGATATGATGCTTTGGACTGTTCAAATGGAGTTGTTTTATTTTTATTAGAAACTCTAGGTAAGGCAAAAGTAATTTGTAGGGTATTTATAATCAGAAATAGCTTCCTTGCAGCTACCTGTCTAGTAAGGAAGACATGAAAAAGTCATGTGAGCAATTCACCCCACACCAAGGAGCACCTAAACTGCTGTGTGTTTAACCAGACCTGCCTCAGCATGCCTGTGACAGAGCCAGTTTTGGAGAGAGAGGGAAGTCACCAGTTCTTAATCTACCTAACTACTTCAAAAGAAGCTGCTAAAGTGCCTAAAGCAAATTCAACGGCATCACACATTTCAGTTTACATAAAGACAGCCCAATATTTCTACCCTGATATAAGCAACTACGATATCTATTACACAGACAAAAGTCACCGTCTGGATTTTGAATTCCTACAGTTTTTCAAGTTGCCATTGCTTCAAGAATGGACATGATGATACTTAGACTGTTGCCTAAGTAGCTAAAGCTGAAAAACTTTCACTGAGTACTGATTTCATTCCTTAACAGTTGAATTCATCAGCATGGCAAAAGATTTCTGATGATATTTTGAACATGTTCTCAAGTAATTGGGAAAGAGATTATTATCAGTTCTTTTAGTAACTATATAGTAGACTGCTCAGAGGAAGACTGGACAAAATGTTTCTGCTCCCTTGATCTACATCAGGTTGAACGTGATCTGTTTATAACCAACATAATTTTCTACATTTTTACCAGTCATTATAAAACAGCTCTTCAAGGATGAGAAAGGCAAATCTCTGATTTGTTTTGAAGCTTTCTGCAGACACACTCTTAAAGACAACTTTTTCAACATCAGCCACATATGTCTACGGTTTAGATGATGCCAGATTCTGTACACACTGAAGCTGCCATTCTTTAGAAGCTGTTTGGTTGGGTTTTTAAAATTCTATCTGTTCCATAAGGTTACAAATAAATACCTTAGTTTATTATCTCATACATCCAAGAATGTTCTGTAATATTGTATTTGTCTCCTCACAACTGCAGGTAACTATTTTCACACAGCCTACCTTACTTAGGAAATTAATTACTTTTTCTTGTGAAACACACTGCCTGCACTCCATGATTGCATATAAGCAATGTGGGCAGTCAGCATGCGGGCTACGTATTCAGTCCTGTGGCCTGAATCTCCTATACAGCCTCCTAAGAGATTTTTAGAAATCCTTCCTACTCTAATGGCATTCCCTCAGGAACAAAGACAGAGTCTTTCACATAATTTGTGTGCTAGGACACCTGCAAAATAGATAAACTACCCACAGGTCATTTCTAGTGAATATTCTGAAGATGATGCAACATGTAGAATGGAAAACAATTCAGAAACAACTTCAGCTCAGGTACTGAGCAAAACAAAATAGTTTATCTGAAAAACTGAGACTGTTCCATAAATCTATATGAAGGTAAACTGATGGCACACTTCAGCTCCCAATCCCAACCCATTAAAATGGATGAGAGAAAGCTGGAATTTGCAAGAGCTGACACTCCTAGAAAGCAGCGTACTCCCGAAAGCAGTGCAGGTATAGCACTGAAGGACTTGGAATCAAAAGGACTTAGTTCAAAGTACCTTCTACTAAATCAGCCATTTCTTTGATTAAGTCAAAAATTGGTTAGAGTTTTTATATAAAATTATTTAACCTGTGGAAACAGATTAACTTCCTGTCAGCTTCATGCAAATTTTAGAGTGAAATATAACATGAAGTTCTGCCAGATCAGAACATTTCCAGAGTTTATCTTATCGTACTTTTAGATTATGTGTTTGCCAGGAAGTAGCACAGGCCAACAGAAGCCTGTTTGGAGAGGGACTGTGGTACAAGCAGGGACAATTAGCAGTCTCAACCCAGAAGTGCACTTTTGATGCAAGTTTGTATAGAAACACCCTTATGATCTTCCTGTCCTTGCTGGGGATGGACAGCACAGAACATTTTTGCTTGGTTTGTCACAATTTCAGTCTTCAGCTTTTATTTACATTTAAGAATATATCTTACCAACTCCTTCTGTGCTTTGAAGGCTCTCCCTTGTGCACACACAGAGGCTTGTGCCAAATGGGCAGCTATTTCCCAAACTCCTGTCCAGTCCCCCAAGATCCACAAGTGAGAGGGAATGGCTCTTTATTACAATTTCAGACTCTTCATGAAAGATGTTTCTATCTTTTCATATCATACAACGCTTCATATCTTCATAGCCAGTGAGATACACCTTTATTACCCCCGAGTTCCAGCTTGGTTCACATACTGACACAGTACATTAACAACTTCAGACTCTTCATGAAAGATGTTTCTATCTTTTCATATCATACAACGCTTCATATCTTCATAGCCAGTGAGATACACAGGGTCAGTTCCAATGCTCCACCCAAGAGTGTCAAACTTTACAGCTCACAAAAGTTTAAAGGTTTT
The DNA here is from genome assembly GCF_000699245.1 of Pterocles gutturalis. Classification (NCBI taxonomy): domain Eukaryota; kingdom Metazoa; phylum Chordata; class Aves; order Pterocliformes; family Pteroclidae; genus Pterocles; species Pterocles gutturalis. The sequence continues at coordinate 25,479 of NW_010120296.1, forward strand.
CCTTATTCGTAATAGTGACTTTTTAACTCTAAAATTCATGAAGCTGACAGCTCACAAAAGTTTAAAGATTTTCCTTATTTGTAATATTGACTTTTTAACTCTAAAATTCATGAAGC
>NW_010120296.1:25650-49136 GCF_000699245.1 Pterocles gutturalis
GTCCATCATTTTTCCTTCTGGCCCTGTGATGTTTATACACTTTGCAGCACTTCATCATAGTTCCTACACGAACAAGACTGCCCCGTACAGCTTGGTGTATGGCCTGGTGGACAGGTAACAGTATCTAAGGGACGAGGGTTTCAGTTCCTTTAGGAAAGTGATTATGCAGGATTAGAAAGGAATTGAACCTGGGCTCCCATTTTTGGGGCCAATATACACAGAGGAGGCAGCAGGACCTCCTGCCCCTCTTGGGGTCATGCTTCAAGAGGAATGGACACTGGACCTTCTCTCAACAGGGCATAACCAAGCTCAGGACCACAACTGAAGGGGGTTGTTCCAATCTGAGTGCAGAGATTTCAGACCTGCCATTGCTTGTTTCCTAGTAGCTGCATCTAGGTAGCTTGTTACTCAGCCTAAAGGGCTTTTCTGCTCAAGTCCACCTTCTGAAGAGCACAATGTACGAAGAGAGATGCCAAACTCAAAGCCACAAACTGGACTTTTGGGGCTAGATGCCTGTTTGTTTTCCTTTAAGTGGATCTGGATGTGAGATATAACCCCTATTCTCCGGGGGGGGGGGAGGCGGTGAGAGAGAGAGAGAGAGAGAGGTGTGACAGTAAGGTTCTTGCTCACTCAAAATTCAAGAGGCTTAGAGAGCTAATTAATGCACAAGTATCAAAAAGCTCAACCATGACTATCAAACCAGTAAGAGCGATTTGCCACATACCTGATATTCAGTGTAATTAGGAGCTGAAGCACCCATTAGCAATCAGAAAATGGACAAATTAGTTTGTACCTGCACAGGCTAAAAATGTTACCATTCAAATACTACCATCTAATGTTTTGGGTTTTTTCCCCCTACTCCTGTAGCTAGGGCCAACATTCTCCCTCTCTTTTCCTTACTGTGGGACTGCCAATTTATCCAGAGGCCAGTGCTGTCCCCTCTCAACAAGACACTTCTGATGCCAGTTTAGTCAGGGACTAAGCATGTGAGTTGAATGCTTTCATTTAGCCCAACATCAACTTAAAGGCAACAGCATCTGGCTTCCAGTTCAGTCTTGACCTAGGTGATGTCTGACTACCTTTTTTTTCCCTCCCACATCCTCCATCCTGTTATCATGTTTAAATGTTTGTTGTCTTAACCCAGGACGCAACAGAGTTTCTAAAAAACAGAAGAATTTGTAGAGCTGAGATACTTCATACAGCTCAATCCACAGTGCATTAATTTCTGCTGGTTTTCTGGTGAAGAGAGTACCACGCACAATGCAGATGTTCCCAGCAAATTGGACATTACAGGTTCACTTGCTATTTGTGCTCCTGCACTCAGTAAAGTGAGTTGATCTTCTCCTCCTAATTGGACTAAGGAATATGTCTTATAACAACACTCAGCATCGTCAGTTGCCTTCTGACTGTGACCGGGCTGTGAATTCTCAAAGACAAGGGATTTCTCCCGGTCAAAACTACACCATTTAAAGCAGTTGAGAAGGGGCATAAAGGGGGAAATAGAAGAAGGAATCTTCACCTTTTCTGGAACTTTTGAATGTCACGGTAAGCACAGTTTCAGGATAAGTTTTCATGTAAATTACTGCTGGAAATTATTTCCTCCCAAGTAAGCCCAGCCAGGAATACTCCCACACCAGCCAGCCTCCATCTGAAGTCAGATTTGCAGCACCTCAGTTCCCTAGTGAAAGCAAGCTGAGTTTTTGCACCTAGTTTACTGGATATCTAATTCAGTATGTCACTGCCACTTTTCGTACAGAATATTCACCTTTCTTCCCAAACATCTGAAAAAACAAAACAAAACAAAACCAAAAAAACCCTAAAACAACCTGAAGCAGTCTATTTTTTTTTTTAATTGAATAGCATTCTGAAGATGGAGAAGAAAGCTGGTAATGTCCCTTCTACAAGAATTCAGGAGATTTTTGAAAAATTTTTTTACAAATCTGAACAATCCTATGATCCACCTCTTTACTGATAGAACTATGCTGTCCTCTGCCCATTTTCCACTTAGCATGCCATGCAATCATTTAGATCTACAAAGAGGTATTTATTCGTCAGGTGACACAGGTACGCAGTTCTCAAATTCCCACATGCACTGTCTCAAAACATCTGCAGCAGAAACTAGAAACTACTAGTGGTGCAGTTTTTATTATTTTGGCCGAACCCACTAGAAGAAAAAAAGGCACACTCTCATTTGCTGTTGATTGCTATGGGTGCTTCTTAAGTAATATTTTGTGCTATGACTGCCCGCTAAGGAAAAGGGAAAAAATCCCCCAAAACCCAAACAGATCTAAAACATGAATTAGCCATTGAAATCACCTTCAGTAACCTTCTCTAAAACATTACATTGAGTTATATGAATAGTGTTACAAGAAGTAACCTTACACTGGCCACATATCACAGAAGGAAAATCAAGCATATTTAAATTTCACGATTTAAGGGTGTGTACATGCACAAGGATGAGAGGAAAACCACAGCAGTGTTAATTACTGAACAGTGGGGCTGTACGAGGAAAAGATAGGACAAGGACCACCACAGGAGCTGTCTGAAAGCAGTGAAGGAGGCAAAATGCCAGTAGACGGAACTCAAATCTGCAGCACAACCCCAAAACTTGCAGGGTCTCTGAAATGTGGAGCCTTGCAAGCAGCTGTCTGCAAGCTAAGGACAGAGCAAACAGACAGAAGATTTGGGGTACTGGAAGACTTAATGGTGTCTAAGGTGCTGTGCCACAGCACAGAAGGCAGTCGGGCCGCAGAAGGCCAAGAGAGCTGCAGGTGGCATCCAGGTGGCTGGTCCAGCCATGGTCACCTGCTTGTTGGCACACAAGAAGGGTAGTTATAATTTTCCATTGCAACTTAGACATCTTTCACTCCCTGGCCACTTCCCAGCTCACCCCATAACTAGCCTCAAAACTATGGGGGGAAATAAGGACACCAGCTTCATAACATTTTAAACAAGAGTATATCACAGCAGGCTAAGGAAGGCACCACTCTCACCTCTCTCTACAAGAGCTTAGAGACAAGACACAAGGCAGGGCAATTCTCAGCTACTGAACTTCATTTCAAAAATTAAGAGACTTCCTCCAGTCTAACACTCACATCCACAGCAGCCAGTGGTGGCCCACTCTGACCAAGTGCCTAGACTTGGAAACACTGGAAATAGAGATGTGTACATCCTTCTATGCAAGAAACTGCCCTGTGTGCATAAATCATTATGTGCAGGTATGTTAATGTTTGCCTAAACTTTGTTCCCTCCTTACTACCTGTAGAGTTCACAGAATTCCTTAAGAAATATGAGGAAACAGACCATTAAAACAAAGTTACTCAGTGCCTTCTAAAATATTGACACTGTTTGTGTAACTAAGCATCAAAACCACAATAACTAAGCTATTAATCCTTAATAAAACTTTTTTTAAAATCCATATATCTGTTGCCTGGCAGGGAATATTACAGCTGCTCATAGCTACCATGGCTGAACCTTTCCTTTTCCAGTGCAGATGCTCTTGGCACTAGGGGGCCGAAACTGGAACTTCTTCACAGCTAAATCAACAAGATCCATGAATACTCAGGCACTAAGAAATTTGGGCAGATATCCAAGAACTGGCAGGACCCAGCTGCTGAATCAAAGGCTCTCCCATTTTTTGTGCTGAAAACACAACCATCCAGACTGCTTTACTCTCTAATGTGAGCACATTAAAGACTAAGAAACAAAAAATCCTGCTCTGTTGGTAAAAAACATTTCAGCATTTTTCCTCCTCATGCAGCCAGTTCCAACTCTGCCCCTCACAGAACTGCACACACGATCACTCAGCAGCTGCTGCTCGAGCCATCCCTTTGGATAAGAACTTCTTCTCTACTCTTCCCCTCCTCATGACTAGCAATGTACGGGGACAGAGCTGATCAGGGGTTATTTTCTGAAGGGCTCAGGTCGTAGACAGCATTTATTCTCACTGCCACAGCTCCGAGCAGGGCTGGGAAAGCAGGTACTACAGCCACAGATCCAGGGACCGACGATCCAGGGACTGGCGTGGGAGGGAAGCAGAAGAGGAGGGGCGTGAGGAAGCCAAGCTGCAGCTGCTTTGCCTCTGCTCCAAGCTCCCAGGCAGCCTCATCCTCAGCCCTTCTGGCACAGACATTCTCTCGGCTACAACAGCTTCTCCAGCAGCAACTGCCAAACCTGCAGGTACCTCTTGGATAAGAAAATTTCTCAACCCCCCTTTTTGCTAGTTCCTGGAAGAATCTGCACCAGAGACAGAAGACAGCTTGGAAGAATCATCCGAAGAAAATTGCTCTCCAAAGGAAAGTCACAGAGCATTGGAAAACCCAAACATTCAGCATCTGGCTACCACTAACGAACACAGATATCCCAATAGCAGTCAGGGCTGCAGCAACTGCTCCCTGCCTTCCAAGCTGCTTGGCTCCATGGAGGAGCAGGAAGACAACTTTATGCTTTTTCTCAGAGTCAACACCAGCAAGTGCAGCCTAGAGACTAACCAAACAAGGGCCCCAACATGCTGGTCAGGAGCAACAAGGGGTGGTCCAGAGGTGGTGATTGTACCAGTGCTTTTTGGGTTTATTTTCTTCCTGGGAATGGTGGGAAACACGTTGGTGTTGGTTGTCTTGGGGCGTCTCCGGCCTGGGGGACGCCCATCTCGCAGCGCTACCAACATCTTCATCCTGAACTTGAGCATTGCAGACTTCTCCTTTCTGCTCTTCTGCGTCCCCTTCCAGGCCACCATCTACTCCCTGCCAGAGTGGATCTTTGGTGCCTTCTTTTGCAAGTGGGTTCACTACTTGGCCATGGCAACAATGCTGGTCAGCATCTTTACTCTGGTGGCTATGTCTGTGGACAGATACATTGCTGTCGTCCATGCCAAGCGTTCACCCTGCATCCGCAGCAAGCGCAACGCTGCCCTCGGCGTGGGTGTCATTTGGCTGCTGTCTCTACTCATTGCCATCCCTGTGGCCCAGCACCAGGCCCTCATGAGTGGTCATCAGCAAGCACCCAACAGCTCCTTCTGCTGGGAGCAATGGGCAGATGGCTCGACGGCCAAGCAGATGTACAAGATTACCATCCTGCTGGTGGGATACCTCCTGCCCTTGGTGCTCATTACCTGCTGCTATGCCAAGGTGGGTGAGAGGGACATATGATCTTTAAGGTCCTTTCCAACCTTAACCATTCTGTGATTCCATGAGCCTGTGACATGAGTAATGTTTACATGGAGGGAAAGATCACTCCTAGAGTCTTGGTGGCTTGGATGCATACACTCAAGCTAGCCAGCCAAAAAATAACAGATTCAGTCCTTTCCATATTCTCTCCCGGTATAGAATATTTCTCTGAGGCAGGGAGAGGGAAGGAAAACAGAATGAAATTACACCAGCTCACAAAAAGGATTACATCTGCTAAATTGACACTCTTGCTGTTTTTCCTGTGTTTCAGTTTATTCTCTCTTGATAACAAATGCTTGTTCCTGGCAAGAGGAAAAACCCATGGAGGGTGCAGAGTGTGTACAGAAATGGTATTACATCAAGACATCAACGCGGTTTCTTTCCTCTCTCTTTAAAAAAAAAAAAAAAATCCACAATGCTCAGACACTGTCTTGCAAAGACTTGCAAAAAGAGATCTTAGTATCAGAGTTTTATTCACCAAGACATCTCTTCCTTTCTTCTTGTGGATTGCTATTGCTCAATTTTTTTGTTTCCTCTTACTGATGTTTAAGACTGATAGTAAATCTATGAGTTGTGCTAGCATGCAGAATAATTTTTCTGTGAATTTTGAATTAATACCCTATTGTGCAGTGCCATGGGACTGCCAGGGACTGGATTTCCTTGTCACTAGTCAGTTGCAGGTCTACCCTCTTGGGGGGGGGGGGAATCCTGGAATTTAAGTTCATGTCTGCTTAATCAAAACATACATTACTTGCAATACTAATCTGTTCAGCTATCGTCAGTGCTAAGGACAGGACAATGCACTTAAATCTAAACCCAAAATCTCTAAACCTCAGGTCTCCCTTGTCATAAGAGGAGAAAAGCCACTAGAGCTCTTAACTCCTGTCACTGTAGCGCCAGCTGTTTGTTCCCTCACTGCCCTAGATGACCCACAGCAGCAACTGGAAGGGGAGCTGCATTTAAAAGAGGCATTTTTTGTTCATGAATTGCTTTAGAAAATTTTGTCTGTTAGGCCAAAGGATAAAAATTGCCAGGTTACTGCCATGCTGTAATCAGGTTTCAAAAGCTTATCTAGATGTTGTTAACTGAGAAAAAACAGTGATCTAACTTTTCTTATTACACTCCCTCTGAAAGGAGAACCCACTCCTACTGCCTGATTTGTCAGTGCTGTGTTCAGGAGCAGTAGAACAGTTGCACCAAGGTACAGTACTGGTAGCCTGCTTTCTACCTGTGTATATAGTCAGCCTGGAGAAAAAATGTAGATAATCCGAGGCACAATCTAAAATTCAAAAATCCATGGAAAGACTCCTGTGGATTTCAGCATAGTGCAAACTGAGCTCTTAACATATGCTGAACCTACATCTTCTGGAAACATAGTGGTTTTAATGCTCTTTACAAACCTCATTTCTTGAAGGGGAAAGAACTATGGAGGGCTTAGAATTAAGTGTCTCAAAGCATCAAATTCAACTTTGGTTGAAGCCATGCTAAAAAAAATATGTTTTTTAATTTTTGGTGCTTGTATTAGAAGTTCAAATACTAATATACACAATTCAATTTCCCATTCAATATATTGATCCTTTTTTCCCCTACAAGGTTTTATATCATCTCCATACGAAAGTAAAGAACATCTCCAAGAAGTCTGAGAGATCAAAGAAGAAGGTAAATATCTTTGGTTTAGTCTGTACACTGACTATAATATAATAGGTATGTCAGGTTTCTAAAATAACTTTTCAAGCTCCAGATGTGTACTGAAGTGTCATTCATGTACCAGTCTTTCAGTTCAGGTTCAGAGTTCATGTTGACAGTTTTTTATATCTTTATAGACACAGCACATAATGGTGCCATTATTCAAATTTATTTATTTATTAATTTATTGATCTCTATATACATGCCTGCTGCCTTTTTATTTCTTGTGTTGTAATAGAATCCCACAAATACTATCTTTTTACATTGGCAGCCAGTAAGATACTCGGCCTAAAAAATACCTAGGTGTTTTGAGTATACCTCAGCAAGCTAAAAGGAAAATATTTGAAGGTTTCTTCAGCTTTTGGTTTCCTGACTAGATATGGCTGAGAGGACCAATCTTAAAAAAAAAAAAAAAAAACAAACCTTTGACTTCACCTGTTCAAACAAGTTAACGGTACAGCACTTCCTTCTCCCTCCCCTTAAGTATTTCCCTGGCCATAATTCTGGAATGCCTGGTTGCAATTCTTTTTCCACTTGGCACAGTTAGGCCTAATTACATAGGCTATCCTTTCAGATTAAAGAAAAAAAAAATCAAATGCATTCCTCTATACACACACATCATCTTCCACAATTTGTCGCCTTCCAGCACTTTCTATGTAGAAGTCGCTCATCCAGACTTTCAACATGCCAAACAGCATCTTTAGTGTACCTGCTTCAACTATTTTTTGTTTCAGCCACTTCTCCAATGAGTCCTTCTTGAGTAGGTTGCAGACACACTCAATTCCTGCATGTGCTTTCAAAGTATACTTGAAACACATTGAGTGTCAATCATTTAAAGCAGATCTCCTTAAGAACACTTCACATTAGAGCCTAATAGGAAATTCGTATGTGCGTGTCAGTTCTGTTAAATTAGCTTCCTTCATATGTACTTAATTGGTCTATTAGTGACAAGTCATTTTGTTTGGTTTTAATTCACAAACTTCATCAGAGATTAAGTGAACAGCTTTTGCTTATCTTCCTAAAAGATGTTTGACAAATGAATCTTGCTCCACATTTGAAAGGTTAATTTATCATATACGGAACATCTACCTTGTTCTGAAATGTGTGTGTGACTTCGGTGGCTAAACCCTAATTTCCCTGATCTATCAAAATAAAGTAACAGAACAGTGAAGTCTTGCTATATGATGTCATAAAATTCCCTGATTCACATCTGTTAATTCACAGTGTGCAACTTGACCACACTCATATATAAAATGAAGTGTCATACTGGTACAAAAGAGCACAGTCTGGAACTATGAACACTCAGTTCCTACTTCGTTCCTATAATTTCAGGAGATCAGGACACTTGAGCTATTATCCTCCTCCTGCCTCCACAGGAAGTGGTTTGGGGTTTGGTCTGTTTGGGTTTTTTCCTGTTTCTTTTTTTTTTTTTTTGTCTATTTGGTTTGTGCATTTGGGGTTGTTTTGCTTTTGTTTTAAACAGATAAATAATAAATTTTGCGAACATCTATTTGTTCAGATCTCACTACGTTCATCCAGGCTCCATACATGAGTAAAGGTCTCAAAAGAATCGAATTGCAGACTCAGAGTCCTTGTTGAACAAGATTTTCCAGTGAAATGGTTGCCTGCATTACCACTGCAAACAGTTTGACGTTCAGAATTCCAGAAACTACAATATCTCTTCTGCTTTGTGCTATCCAGACTCCTCAAGACAGACTACTTCCAAGATAAAACACAGTTAAGAAACAAAGCAAATGCCACAGAGCATGAAGGGACTTTCATAAATAGCATTCCACATGCTGGCTGAAAACACATTCCTAGTATTCTCCATTATAGACTGGTCCTAAAAAAACCCAGTAACATTGGGTGAGATTTTGAAAAATGTCATGACTTATTTCTGGACCTATAGCTTTCATTAACCTTGTTGGAGTCTAATACTATTCCCTCAACTCCCAAATCCTGTAAACACTGACAACAGGCAGAAGAGACATCATCCTAATTCACCTAGTTTGAGCCATGGAACACAGAAATGTATGCAGTAAGGAAGTATTACAGGGAGAAATCCAAATTCAAGCCACCTGAAAGGTGACAAGAGGAGCCAGTATTTTATCTGCTATTAGTACATCCTGCAAATCTCAAAACAACATGTGAATGTGGATAAGGCTAACATCTACAGACCAAATGAGAGAGACTGCTAGATGCAGGCCTAGGGCAATTTCTAAAGAGATTATGACAGTCTGGTCAAATCAACAGCCCCAGTATTGTGCAAGCAGACGCCCGCCTTTCCTAGTTGCATTGCTGTAGCAAAGAAAGCAAAGTAATACTGGATTTAGCTGAATCTGACTCACTTTAGAGATCATATTGTAACAGTAATCTGTATCAATGCCCTTTTAAAAAATACAAGGGGGAAAAAAGAAAAAAGTTTTTTTTTAATAAACCAAACCCACTGAAACAAAGCTTAATGAACTACAGTACTAGAAATCTGTTATTCTAAGAACTCTCTTGCTTGTTTTCTCTACCACTTCTTTCTGCCATTTTCTGACACAGCATCGCTTTCCAGTGCCTGCCTCCTACCTACTGTCTGTTATCTGAGTATGGAAATAAAACCCAGTTAAAATGATTGTACATTTTCAGCTATCTGCGCAATTAAGAGGAGCTCTGACATATACACCTGAAAGAGCTGCACTGCCACCCCACTTTCCCTCAAGTGATCCTTGTCAAAAAGTTCCCCATGCACACTGGGATATGAAGCATCTTCTCTAAATAAGTCTTAAATGCCAGGCTGCAGTTCAGCATGCTGTTGTCTCCCAGGCAACATTGCCACAAGATACATCTGGGGTTCCAGTGTGGATTTCATTCTGTGCATGGTGTTTTAGTGTTTGACAAATCACCTTTCCCTTCTCTTCCATTGTCATCTTTCTGCTGTCTATCATGTTCCCATTTGCCACAATACTGTACTGAAAGTTTATGTTATTTGAAGACATGTAGGGGATACAAGGACAGATAAGAGGGCCCTGTTTCCTAAGGCCAACCTACTTGTGGGCAACGTTTAGATAAGTTGATGAAAAGTTAATGAAAAGTTAATGAAAAACACATTTTGTTTGAATGGGCTCAGTTTATGAATAACCCAGAGCACTCTGACAGCTGCTCCCCTCAAGTCAGTGTTCAAACACTGGCTGAAAAGAATTAGTTTGTCTTTAACAGAATCCTACAGACCTACAGATGATGCACAATCCTCCAGGCACATACGTCACGAAAAAAAAAAAAAAGTTCTGTTCTTGGTTTGCAATTTGTAAGGTTTTAAGTTACAGCATGATTATGTTCAAACTACAGCAGCGTTTTCAATTTATGCATACTTGAAAGTTTGCAAAAATTTCCCTTGCACAAATTTTGTTGCATCCTGACTTCATATTCCATTATCAAAAAGAGTTTGACCTTTAATTCAGATTTCTACATTGCTAATTTTTATATATGCTTGCCATCTACATGTCAATCCTGGACATGCTCAATTTAATATGCTTTTCCAGTTATATGTAATATTCACGCATTAGACCAAGGAAGAAGTTCAAGACTTTTTGCAAGCTTAGGCTGAAGTCCTGCATGATGAATTAAGACTGTGCTTACAGAAGAGATACACGACTGTTTCCCCATTTAATGACATACTAGCTGCAGAAGTTTGCCAGCCAAAATTGAGATGGTGTGATGCTGCAGGATTTCTGGAAGCCAGCCAGCAAGAGCACATGCTAAGAAATCCTGTGCACCCCTCTATCACAAACAAAGTATATTTCAGTTCTGTTACTTCCTCTCTGCATTATGCAGAGTACAGCAAGTCTATAATTTGGCCCTAAGTTACGTTAACAGTTCCCTACCTGACAGTGTTTAAAAGCGTTTCATAAGAGCTGAGCCCTAGGAACTCTGAAGGTACATCTGCAGTAAATAAGATGATTTAACAACGGACATTAATGCAAACCAAGGTCTATTCTGATCACGAAATGGCCCTGTGGTGTTTTACTGGCCTCCGGAACACACCAGGGTTCCTCAATGTTTACTCAGTTTTGTCCTGTACCTCTTTAAAGAATAACAAGGCTTGCAAACTGAATAATCTGAAATGCTTTTTCAAGTTTAAGAATGTTTCTGGGGATGTGAATTTCACAGGTATTTTGCAAGCTCCCTTGAGGCCAAAAGTTCCAATTAACAGTCCAGTTGGGCCATTTAAAGCTAACACATTAGTACTACACTCTTCTATTGTTTGGCTACAATAGAAAGGTGAACCATGCTTACCTGGTGGGAGAGCAATGTCTCATTTTGTTCTCTATTTAGGAATTATTAGGAAACAAAATTTGATTTGCCTTATTTTATGACTTTTTAAAATTTCCCCTCTTCTAGACACTCCTTGAGAACAAAGCTGTTCACAAAACTATCATAAACCCAAGACCATGATCCAAAATTGTAAGGGGCAGTTCAGAGCACATCTCTCTATACAAAGCCCATTGTTTTCTTCCTCAGCTCATATATTTACCACCTTACATTTGCCTACATGCAAATTAGCTGTCCATTGCTCCCACAGCTAAGTAAACACAAATACATACAGAGCTGATTTTGGACACTCCCTGAAGAACTGCATTTTGAAGCTCATACAACAGCTTGGAGTAAAACATACAGAATACCTTCAAGGTAGACAGGTATTCCTGAACATCTTGGCCAAGAGAGGTAGACAAAAATCGCACTGTAACTGCTTTCCTATATGCTGAACAATTTTTTTGGTCTTTGTTCGCACAAACTGAAGGTTTTCATATTCTTATTGAATGCTATGTTCAAGGCCTTGGCACTTGAACAACCGTAAGTACAGCAAAGGAGCAGGGAGCATCCTGGGACCCATCCAGCAAAAAAAAATATTAATCATAAGTGAAATCCTGCAAGCTGTTTTGCTAACAAGAGCCCAAGGCAGCAGGTATAGAGAGCATCATTACCAATTAGTGGATAATAGGAATATCATAATGCTTATAGGCATTTATGAAAACAAAGTAAGCATTAAGGGCATCAACAAAGGAGATAAGTGACAAACACAGAATGAGATGTGCAGTTAGAACACTGCAAGCAAGCTGCTGGGAAACTTAGAGTCCATCTCTTAGTGTGCAATGCAAGTTGCCAAAATGAGCTGATAACAACAGAAAATCTATTTGCTTCAATCCCTCCTTCATGACAGCCAACTGCCACTTCTGATTGCAAGAAAGAAAACACAAAACAATTAAAAATAACACTTTCAGTGTGGTTTTCAGACCACTAAAGAGTACTATTACATTCAAGTGTAGTAAAAAAAGACCAAAGGGCAGTGAGAAGTGCTTCAGAAGTAATTAACAGCTGCCTTTGCTCAGATGCAGGTGAAGGTGCTACCCAACATTTAGGCCAGTTAAGAATAGGGATGCCCTTTTCTGAATCAGCTGTTTTAAATATTGTGTGCTTATCACTAAGCTATAAGCATTTTCTGGAGACCAAACTGTGCTTTGGGACCTCTCTGTTAGAACTTTACTGGTAGAAAGGAAAAGGATGTTTGCATATGAAGCAGGGGGTGTCAGATATGTGAACAAAGGAGAGAACCTGGCACCAGGAGAGAAGAAACCAACAGTTTTCACTTTGCATATTGGCTTAAAGAGGGACTTGGAGCAAAGATATGCTCGACTGATTTCTGTCTTCAGAACACAGGGAATCCCAAAGTCTAAAGCCCCAAAAATTGTTTTCCCCAGAAGCTGGTAAGTACCTCCAGCAGTACAGTGGCAGGTTGTGCTAAGCCACATGTCCTTCTGGGCACTGACACAGTGCACCTGCAGTATCTAAAAGCAAAAGCTTAGGGCACCATGGGTCATTACTTTTTTGCTAAGCCTTCACTACAGTAAAAGTACAATACATAGCCAAGTGTCAAACTCTGTAGCTTACCCAATTAAAGTCTGAGGCGATCAAAACATGCACCAATTGTCTCTCAAACTTTAGGGAAAGGAGATGCAGGTTAGAGATGAACATAACAGTAGAAAAGAATTTATCAGTAAATCACATAATCAGATAGGCTTCATGTTAGAAGCCAAGAGAAAAGTCCCAGCCCACACACAAAGGCTTAGGAAATATGGTATGGTGTGAAGAAGCAGCACTAGCTACAGAGAGAGTCACAGCAGAACATTACTAATTGATACTAGTTTTGGGGAGCAAGGGGGACCCAAAATCCAAAACAAGTTTATTATGTCCCACATCCTCCCACAGAGCAGTAATAAAGGAAGGATGAGTTGCTATTTGCTGATAAGACAGTGTGGAAAAAGAGTCATAGGCTCCTTTATGCATCTTCCCTCAGAATCATGGAAGAAAGAAAGAGGAAAAAAAATCCACCATATTCAGAAAACAGCAGTTGTCTCACTAATGAAGCCCAGTTTGTCTGCAAACTAGTGAGAATGTACTGTTTAATAAAAACCTCACTGAATGTTCTTTCCCATTTCTGTGTGGCTGCAGTACGCTGTACAAATGGATGGTCTGATCAGCTCTGAAAAAATATGTGCAGCTTGCTACCTGAAACTATGACTAGATCAGGAAAGCAACAAGTTCTCTACCTTTAGACTGCTCTGTCCACCGTATATTTTAATCTCAGGAATGTTTATTAATCTAATGTATCAGGTAGTCCTGACAAAAATAGCTAAGTTCATGGGATACTTAAAGCATTTGACTCATTACAGGGCAATCTTAATTTTGCCCTTTACAAGTTGCCTGACAAGTTGAGGCAGCTTCATTAGAAGTTTATCAAAGACAACTGCTCCAAACACAATTAAATGCTAAAGGCTCCATCATCCTCCAGAATGAGGCATCTCCCCCAAAAAGGATTTTTAAACACACCCCCCACTGCTTTTTGAAGGTCAGGGGAAAGCAAAAAGCAAGAAATAGCTTGTCCAGGGATGTAGAAAAGTCAAAGGAAAAACAAAGAAAAGCAAGAAAGCATAAATGAGCGTCAGATCACCTATAAATATAACAGAAGAATAATAAGTAAATTCTAGACAATCTGTGGACGGCAGAAACAATAAGAGGGGGAAGTAAAAGATAAGTTTATATATTTATTTGTCAAAAATATTTATGACTCTCCTAATCTCTCTTTCCCACCAATAATTCACTGTGTAGCTTAAGCACATTTACTTTGTCTATACAACAGATAATGCACTAAATTATTTTGTAGAGCTGCTTGAAAGACTTCTAGAAGTATTAAGAGAGCTAGATAATCCAGTAGCGGCCATTGTATGTCATTATAGATCCACAGAACCTTCAGAGGCACAGCTAGACCAACACTAATTTATTAACTATGCAAATTATCATAACCCACTGAACAAACTCAAACAGCTCACAAGCTATTTGGATCAGAACTCTGCAGCTGGCCGCAGTCTGTATTAACATTAGTTTTAGCTACAAAGTTACCACATTAAAAAGCCAAACTGTTTTATTTCAGCTTCCTCTATCCTAACTAAATATTTCCAAACCTGAAAAAAAGACACAAGTTCCATTTCCAAAATGTTTCTCAATTCATGAATTATGGATATTATTGTATTGTATGGATGTATTGCCTGTGTTTTCCAAGTGCAAAATCCCAAATAGATGGACCTCAGAAACAAACAGCTTTGTGCCAATACATAGCAACTGCAAACACATTTTTTTTAACACCAGCCCTATGTTAAATGTGCTGTTTGTTATTTCATAACAAAAGGAAAAAATAATCTAGGTATATATCCCTTATTCAAAAGAATATTTCAGTGCTTGTAGCCCCCTAATTTAAGCAGAAGGATGCTGTGAAAGGTTGCCTCGGTAACAAGCCTAATCTACTTAACATTGATAGAGCATAAAAAAGTAGCACCATTATTGCTGGAGAAAGCTAAGGATGGGACCTGTTTATTAATAATTTCTTTAATACCCATCATACCACAGTAGGGAAGCTAGAGCCCTCAAGTACACTATGTCTGTGTCTTTCACTTCCACCAACTTCTAATCATACCACCATATTTTTAAAGACAGCACTTGGTTCCCAGCGTGGCCAGTTTGAGGATATTTGGGAGCTGGGGTTGTTCACTCACATGGGAACATACTTTGTAGCCTCATATCAGACAACATTATAATAGGTGAAACAAGGAAGCACCTGAAGCCTGCCAGATACAGGATGAAACTACAGGTTATTGCCTTTCAAAATTAATACAAACTTACTTGAGAGACCTATTTGACGGAAATCCTTTTGTTCGCTTGTGTTGTAGGCAAATGTTTTGTCTTATCTGCACAGAAATCTTGATCTGATGCAATAACCTAGAGAGGTTAACAGATTTAACTAGCTTGTTAATATAGCTAAGATAAGTGAAGGTGGTACTTTTGGCTCACATCCAAACACATTTTTCTACTTCAACAATAATCTGTTCTTATTGCAGGAGATCATTGCTGCAGGCCCCATGTAAACAGAGCAAAGATGGTGTCTGTCTAACATAGAGAAAATCTCATGCAGTCGGGGTTTATCACACAGTCAATATTTCTGCAGGGTTAAGCAGGTAGAAGAAAAAGCAGTTGCCAGGTAAAGTACCTTTTAGCTTTCCCCCACATTACTACTGTCCTAGCAGGATATACTTGACACATTTCAGTGTGATTCACTCAGATATAAGATCAGATTAAATATAGGTTATAAACAATAATTAGAATTCTAGTGTGGCTTCATATTCTCCAGGTTTTAATACTGTTACTGAGGAAGGTCAGCATAATATGAAGGCCCTGATACAACTTCAATTGTCTAGATAAAGTAAGCCCTAGCCAGATATTTAATAAAGAACTATGTCTGAACACGTAAGTGTAGCAGCTTCTTAGAGGTGCAAGTCACTTTTGAAGTACTTTGACACACACCAAAAAAAAAAAAAAAAAAAAAAATTAAGGTATTTAAAGTTCTAAATAATCTTAGGAAACTTCAAGAGCATTACAGGGCAGTTACGAAACTGAAACAGAACCTGGAAGACAAATAGATTTCCTGCAGTTTCACCCCATATCTCCAGCCCCTTTGAACAAGCCAGGTTATAAGCATAAGACTTGTTTATAAATATTTAAGCAGTGTTTCCCACTGTTCTCTTGTATGGGACTGCAATCAATTGTTACAATCCCAGATGTAACGCACCAAGATCTAAACACCTTACATTCTTTCTGCTATGAAGTAACGTCCCTCCACTCTTCCCTGCAGCATGCTGTAATTTCTCCATGCTGTCTTCAACTTCAGAACATGATCTTGATAGTTAGTCTGCAATACAGAAGCCTTCTGTTAGCCAGTATATATTCATGAACACAATACCCAACTCATTGATAGGGGAAGACAAGTAAAACCATCACTAAAGTAGACTCCAGATGAGTGAAACTTTATTAAGCATTTGGAGAGCCACTGAAAAGTGAAAGACTGCAAATGCTCCAAGGAGACGTATTTCACTTGTACCACTACTGTCTTTTAAGGCACCATCTAAAATACAGTTCCTTAGGAAACCTTGCTTCATTAGTTCTGGTACTCATAATTTCCTTATTTTCCTCATATTACATTTCCAACAAGGCCAAGCATATGCCATAGAGGGGCAGACTTAAACATGGTGCAATTTCCACCTCACTCAAAGCACACAGCCACAGAGAATACCAAGAGAGGAGCAAATGACCCGTGAAATGCCCTCTCAGTTCAATGGGAATACAAAAAAATCTTCCTGAACCCAGCTCTACTCAGCCACCTGAGTCACTACTGAAATACCACCTGGGAGACATACTTAATCCGGCAAATCATGCCAACTGTGCAGGGCTGCAGAAAGGTCAGAGAACATACAGAGGTTTTGCAGCAGTTGTTGCATTTGCTGTATTTTGTGGGGGGGGGGAACTAAGAAAAATATTTCCCATCTCCTAAAAGATTGTTCCAGTTTAGGTGTTTTGGTGTTAACTGTATGTAAGCCTGAGTCTTTATAACTTCTACTTATATATTTTAGCGTAACAAGTAGAGTGACAGAATGCTACAGAGTGCTTTAAAACTATAATATATATATATAAATATATTCTCTAGCAGACAAAACAACTGCTAGATACAGCCATTATAACCAGTGATTAAACTAGGTTTTGTTCACTAGAAAATGATCCCTCTTCTATGAAAGTAATTGCACACTATTCACTTGAAATCATGCAAGGCAATTATTGACAGAAGCATTGACCTAGAGTAGTAAGGCTGTAAACCTTCAGCTGAAATGAAGCCTAACTTTTCATTTTTCTCCATTGCTTTTCTGCTACTTGTACAACAATTCTTAGGGGAAGGGTATAGTTATATTTATTAAAATGACAAAAAACAGATGAGAAATACTAAATACTAAAGTTGAAAAAGACACATTTTGCTGAGAGTCAGGTAGAGGGAGAGAAGGGAAGTTACCTGCTGTGCATCTGCTGCAGTACCCCAAAAAGGAGGAACTAAGTACTTTAAAAAATGCTCACTTTCCATTACTATTAGTATTTTTGAAAACTCCTGAAGTCAGGTAGAATTAGTCCTGCAAAAACATTAGGAAAGGCTCTCAGGGGCCCCAAGTCAGTGAACTCTGAGCCTTGCTAGGCATTCCCTGAACGTGCTAGAAGTAAAAACCGAGATAAAAGCAACACCTTCAGCCTTCTTAAACTTGAAAAGAGAGGTCCTGCTCCCACAAACCTCCAGGTCTTACAGAAAGGACATTGAAGTGATTTAGAGTTTAATTTTAGTTACTGTAGCTTACAGAAAATAAAAGTAATTCTTCATCTTCATCAAAGGCCTCCAGGAAAATACAATAAATAAATAAAAATTTAAATGAGTACTTATTTTCTAATACACACCCTTAACTATACCAGGTTGAGGAGTTTTCGCTCAAGAGGAGAAAGACCTTTTCATTAAAGACCAAGTTATTTCTCAGTATGTATCCTACAGGTCCCCTGAACATTAACTTCACAGCAACATTTGAAGGGCAGGGGACTTAACTTACTTTGCTGAGGATCTCCACCTCAGGGACAGCAGACAGCCTGGACTCACAGCCCCACAACACAGGCACCCCAGTCTTCACCTTCAGTCCTCTCTCCCCAGGTTCCTCACAGCCTGGGCCCCTCTCCCCAAGCTACTATTTCCCCTCAACAAAAGGAACAAAACCCAGAGAAATAGCCTGCTAAATTTCACACCAAAACAGCTCAAGTAACTGGTACCACCTGCCCTTGGTCAAGGCTGCCTCCGCCATGTTCCTCAGCCCTCCCAAGGCCCTGCCTCAGCCCTCGTTCTTCATCCCCAGCCACAGCTACAGTCAGCAGCTTACCTCATGTTAACCTCCCTTTTAGATGGTGACTTCACAGAACACTGTTTTCAGGAAAATTTTACCTCGGGTCAAGCTTTGGACCTTATAAACGACACCTTGTGATAGCAGCTGGCCAGCCTAACTGGAGAGCCAGCTCTGCAGGGGCCCGCCTGCAGCCCAGCCAGCATGCAGCCCGGGGTCCCACGGGGAACTGTCTAGCTGGGAATATTTCTAACCAAAGAACACTGCATGTTTTTAAAAAATCATCCCCCATACATTGTTTTTCTTGGTTTCTCCCTAAGAGGGAAGCTACTGAAAAAATCTTTCTCCTCAGAAACACGCGGGGTTGGTCTCTGTAACTCCTCTGAGTGGCCCATTTCCTTGCAGCCAGGCTGTTTTCCCCCACAGTTATTTTCAATAGCCTTAATCTTCCTCAGTCTCCAAATGTTAGGGAACATTATTTCCACTCTTTGTGTAACACAGATAGCATTACTGTTGCAGCCTCTGTGTTGTTTGAGGTTTTATGGGCACTGTCTCCATTGCCTATAGAGTTATTTGCTCGTGCCAAAACCAGGCAATCCCTGTTTTTCCAGGGAGGAGAGGGTTTTTTAGTATCCTTTTTCATATTGTCATAATTGTCCCACCTGGCAGTTGTCAGTGTTACCTGTGTTACACTGCTTTCACTACGGACAGAGGACAGCAAACTCGCTCTTACCACAGACCCACCTGATCACTGCGACCATTTAACACGCGATCTTGTCTTTCCCAGACAGCACAGACGGTGCTTCTCGTGGTCGCCGTGTTCCTGCTCTCCTGGCTGCCACACCACATCATCACCATGTGGGCAGAGTTTGGGCACTTTCCCCTGAACAACATCTCCTTCACCTTCCGCATCATCTCGCACTGCTTAGCCTACGGGAACTCCTGCATCAACCCCATCATTTACGCTTTCCTCTCAGAAAACTTCCGCAAGGCCTGCCAGCAAGTCTTCACCTGCAAGTTCTTCCTGCGGCCGGTTCCCACTGAGAAACTGGTCAGAATACGCATGGAGAACTTCTCTACCACGCACTCCACCACCAACATGTAAATTGGGCTCATCAATACATTTTGGGACGAAGAGGAGGCGAAAGGGTGCTACCTGGGGAGAACAGGTATACAAGTGCATTTTGGGGAGCAGTGCAGCCTGCAAAAATGGGGGCTTTGTCAGATTACCAGAGCGGTAGGAGGCATTGTTCCATCTGGCTGTCAGGACACTCGATGCAGCTTGTCCTAGGGTACCTTGGTAGGCACTAGGCTATCTGCAACAGGAGCATCTGCATGTCCTTCTGGTGCCCATAGATAGAACACACCTGCAGTTGTAGTTATGCCCATAAAGTCCAAAGTAAGAGTTACACAGAAGGTAGGATAAGGACAAACAAGAAAAGAACAGGTAATTATGTGTGCTGTGAACAATGAGTGATGTGACATGTAGAGAGCACTGAAAAGCAGTTTGGGAAAAGTAAAACTAAAAAGCCTCTGAAGATGTCTTTGTTTCTTAAACAAGTCTGACCATATGTGAGCTACATGTATTTTTAGCTCGCTAGCTGTGATAGTCTCTGAATCTCCTTGAAGGCTTTGCTATTGTATTTACCTATTGGGCAGTAAGACCTTTCACATGTGCATCAGTGTTGCGGATGTCTGCATTTGATGGCTGTGTCTCAGCTTATATATCCTGGGGTTTGAATGTCTGCATGTACCTAAATGTAATTACAGCTGTTAATCACTGGCTCCAGTAATTGTCTCTTTGTGAGCAACAGTAGGAAAGCTTTACATCTCAATATGTGCTTAAAAGAACAGTGGCTTTGCTTGAAAGTAATGTTTACAAAAGGCTTTATTGGTAAATGTAGTGTTCTCTGAGTATATCTGCCCGAAGCTTTTTATTGGTCACTTTAGTATATAAATGCCAAAAGGTTTTTAGGGTCTTTTTTGACAAACTGTTTTGATTAAGTGCCCTACCAACAATCAGTTTAGAGCATTTGTACTGAGTTCAAGGTTACTGTTTGTAAATATATAAAGTGCATATTACTTCAAAATTGAGAAGGTCATGGCTTAAAGAACATTATTATTTCACTGTGTTGTATAATTTGATAGTATTGTGTGCTGCAGTCCAGGCCTGTCAAGGGATTCATTGTAACACTATTCCAGATGCGTAGATCATGAGTTACAGAACTACAAATTATACATCTAAAAACAGTAACAAAAATATCCAAATATAACCTTGTAGAACATCTTCAACATCTTTTGTTATGGCCATAATACTTAAAATTAATTTCTGTGACATGTAATAACACCCATCATTCATTTTTAACATGTATATTTTATACCTCAGTGTCAAGTATGCCCATATTGCCTTTTATAATCTGGTTAATTTATTGGAAGTCAACCTTTATCCTGTTTTACTTCCACATATTTTAACCCAAGAAAAAAACTACTCTGTTACCACCAGTGCCACTTAGTTACTGACACAAATTAAGCAGATGCAATAATTATGAATGACCATTGCCACACAGTTTGACCGTGAATCTTGTGTCAGAAGTTATTGTTTATGTGACATCACTTAACTGGTTAACTTTGGTTGCATCACTTAGCTGGAAACTGCAGGTAATAGAGTAAAGTATTTTAGTACTTAACATCTGCAACAGTTACGAAATTTTAGCCTGAACAAGTATTTGATTTAATCCTGTATAACAGCTATATGAGAAAACAAATACTTGAAGTCAGACATCTGAGATCCCAAGCAACAATTTTCCTCAGAAACTTAAAAGGGCAACTCTGTGTGTTGAACAGTCACCATCACCAGCTGCCTCAGGAGAGAAAGACACTCCATGAAGCTGGTAGTAACTCAGTATTTATGCTAATACAGTGAAGTGCTACAGCTCTGAAAAAGGTCAGAGTCAAATTATACGACACTTGAGATGGAGTCAGCCTGAAATTGCTTAGGCAAAGCTGGCAGGCAAATATTAGAATTTCTTACTTAAGAGTTTCTCGAACAAAATTTACTTCACTTAAATTAATCTGTGTCTACAGTTAAAGGAAGCTATTTCCCAGCAGTTCAGAGGACCTGATACAACACAAGATGCATATTAACAAATAGAAATAGTATTTTCTGTAAATTATAATACTACAGATCGCCCCGAGATTTTTGTTTAAGTATTTACCCTACTCCTATACATGAACAGTAAACTTCTGCTTGTGGACACATAAACTGCCTGATTTGCAGTTAAATGAACTACAGATGAGAGGCAAGCAGTCCATGTAATGAATGGGTCCAAAATATAAAGGTTTCCAGTCTCTGAGTGGATCACTCTTCCACAGTATTTCTATAAAGTTGAAAGCTTTCTATCGGATAAAATAATTTAACTGCAGATTATAACTTCCCCTAGAAGCCCCTTAACTGTGCAATGTGAACAGAATACACGTCTACAATTTCTAAAATAAGGTTACATAGCCTTATCCTTAAGTGATTATCTGTGCAACTTTTCCGTTTGTTTAGTTTTTACTCTTGGTATACTAAGAGTAGCTCCTTCTTTCTCTGAAATCAATGATTTACATACTAGGTTGTGATATTTTCATTTAACAGCTTACTATTTCTACATACTGAGTTTCAGCACAGGGTAAAGTGGATAGCATGGGAAAAACAACCACTAAAAGAAAGGCTGTGATAAATCACTGCAACAGAAATCAGAACTAAAATGCTATTTTTGTGTGATTATTTACCACGGATACAAACCAGCAGCTAAGTATGAAATAACCTCAGCCTCACTTTAATCCTTTTGGTTTAAAGCAGAAAAGAACAATGGCACGACATTAAAAGGAAATATTGTACTCGCATTGTTACCCGTGAGTCATTAGAACCTGTGAGTCAACACTCTTCTTTCCTTTGACAGGAGAAACCATTTGGTGGGTTGTGGGTTGTTTTTACAGTCAGTTCAGAGACTGGACATGTCACTACAGCATGCAGAAAAAAATGAGCAGAAAACACTTAAAGACTTTTTTTTTATTTAATAGAACATGAAGCAGCAAGATCCCCTTTCACAGTGAAAGGTAGCCACAAAATTACAAATCAAGACCTTGAGAAAGCCTCAAGCTTTACTGTGCCTTCTCATTCCCACCATACTTCTGAGGTATCTGGTCTAGAATTCTCTGAATGAACTGCTACATCACAAGAAAATAAAACATAATTTGTCCTTTAGTCTTTCTACATGTACCCATAATTGTCCAAAGTTATATCAAAGTTGGGAAAATATTTTTTTTTTTACTTCCAGAGTAGTAATTTTTAATGGCAAATGTTGATCTTCTACTGGCAGGAAGCAATGAAATGCAACAGAGCTGCACATCATACAGGCATACTTCCATTCTGGTTTGAATTTAAGTTAAAAGTCTCAACAAAATCAAACAAAATCAACTGATGGGATCATTCTTCAGTCTTCTCCAAGGCATTTTCTTACTCACTTACTAGCTT
Source organism: Pterocles gutturalis (assembly GCF_000699245.1). Lineage (NCBI taxonomy): Eukaryota > Metazoa > Chordata > Aves > Pterocliformes > Pteroclidae > Pterocles > Pterocles gutturalis. The sequence continues at coordinate 48,312 of NW_010120296.1, forward strand.
CCTTTTGTAAAACCACAATGACTTTTGCAGCTTCCAGAACAGTGCAAAGAGTTAACCTGACCACCCGGTTCTGAAACTCACATCTCTCTTCTTTCACTCTTACACACAGCAGCTCATTTGCCCTGCCTTAATGACTTTAAGCTTAGTTCCTACCAGGCCATTTATGACTCCTTGACAACCTGAATCAACCTCCTTTAGGTTGAGGCTTATTAACAGAGGAGTCCATGCCTGGGAGACCTGTCCTTTTCCGGGCTGCAGTCTCTATTTTCCGCACCAGGTCCACATCCCACCGATGGGTGACAAAACTAACCACGACTCCAGGCGCCTTGCTTCCAACGCGTCCAACCCGTCCCACACGGTGCAGGTAGTCCTGCAGGGTGTCTGGAAAGTCATAGTTCACCACCAGCTGCACGCTGCTGGTGTCCAGCCCCCGAGAGGCAAGGTCAGTGCAGACAAGGACAGACACTTCACCCTTCTGGAAAGAGGCAAAGATGCCAGCTCTAGCAGTTGCTGACATCTGTCCCTGCAACCTCAGGTGCTTGATTTTGTGGTCATCCAGGATATAGCCCAGCCAGTTGACAGTGCTGGCACTGTTGCAAAAGATGAGGACAGCCCCGCTGTACGCTGGGCGCTCCTTGAGTAGCTGCAGCAGTTCGGGCAGCTTGTCACAGCCTTTGAGGCGCACAAACTTCTGCTGCACGTGGGGTGGCAGGTGGTGCAGGCTCTGGGTCGTGAGGGTGACAAACCGGCCCACATCGGTGAACTTCTCCAGCGTCTGGCTCAGCCCCGCGGGGAAGGTGGCTCCGACCACCACCACCTGGGTCC
>NW_010120297.1:0-253 GCF_000699245.1 Pterocles gutturalis
CATCCCTTGCCCCCAGTCCCTCCCAGTCCCTCTCAGTCCCTCCCAGTCCCTCCCAGTTGCTCACAGTCCCCTCCAGGGGGTCTCAGGGGGTCCATCCCCTGTCCCCAGTCCCTCCCAGTCCCTCCCAGTTGCTCCCAGTCCCACCTGGGCAGGTTGTAGAGGGGGGTCATGCGGAAGCAGGCGACGACGGCGCGCCGGCGCTGCTTGGAGAGGAGCTTGTGCCAGACCGCCTTCTTCGACTTGTAGGGGTGCT
>NW_010120298.1:0-739 GCF_000699245.1 Pterocles gutturalis
TTCCACCCTCTGTAGGCTGCCTTTTTTTGCTTGGTTTTGCTCAGGAGTTCCTTGTTCATCCATGCAGGCCTCCTGGCATTTTTGCCTGCCTTCCTCTTTGTTGGGATGCATTGCCCCTGAGACTGGAGGAAGTGATCCTTGAATATTAGCCAGTTTTCTTGGGCCCCTCTTCCCTCCATGGCTTTATCCCATGGGACTCTTCCAAGTAGGTCCCTGAAGAGGCCAAAGTCCGCTCTCCTGAACTCCAGGGTAGTGAGTTTGCTGTGCGCCCTCCTCTCTGCCCTGAGGATCTTGAACTCCACCATTTCATGGTCGCCGCATCCCCGGCTGCCCTTAAGTTCTACATTCCCCACCAGCCCTTCCTTGTTGGTGAGAACAAAGTGCAGCATTGCCCTGGTATTATGCTCAGATTTCAAAGTCCAGTTGCAACATATACACTAAAATTGTATTTATCAATTAGTAAAATATGCTATTTTGAACACAAACAGATTTTCTAGATGAGATTCAACCTTCAGTCTGAACAAAAAAAAGGCTTATTGGCTTTTTTGATACAAGAAACCCCAAATTTCATCAGATCATCAAGCCCTTGATCCATCAGTTTCACCTCACCAAAATGCGATGAATAAAGGCTAAGATTTTGATTAATATGACAAAGCAAAATAAAAAAGCATTAAGCCTTTTTAAATTAAGTTACTAAATCCATAACAAATATTAACTATCAGATAATTACAGCTGAAAG
>NW_010120298.1:752-25117 GCF_000699245.1 Pterocles gutturalis
GTAGCGATACCTGAAACTGAGTCATGTCATCCACCATTCATCTCCATTGAAGTCTCACAGGTCTGTATGCATATAAGCATTGACAGAATTGGTCTATCTCCACAATTGTTTGATTTATTTTTTTATAATTTCATGGTTTAGCACTGAAATAAAAGGTGCCAAATAAAAAGGTCTAAATTACATTATTTAATTTAAAAATCAATAAAAACCCATGTGTATTAAGTTCAGGGCTTGAGTATGTAATAATTGGCATTTCGAAGTCTCCCCTGCAACTGCTCTTGATGGTATTGTGGCATATTCCACCATGATGAAAACATTTAACCATTTTAGTGTTAGCCCATCTGATCTCTGAACAATAAGTGAGACAGGTTCAAAGCAGGAAACAGCAGAAGGTAGCTAACTGGTCATGGAAGTAAGTCAACATTTTCAAAAACAACTCCCAAATAAAAGTACTAGACAACTGCTGTATGTGCACCATTTTTTGAGGTTTTTCTTATTCCTTTCAATGTTCAGTGCCAGAATGGTGGCTTTACAGACCTTTAAACTAAACATTAATATGTAATTGATTGAGGCTACCCAAACTGGATTCATTATCTTCTGCTCCATTCAAAATCAGTTCCAAGTTCAAGCCAGGTTCACCAAAGAGACAATACGCAGAAAGCCTTTTCAGGTCAAAGACCCTTTTCTGTAGTGGGAAACTACTTAGGACATACAACAGGTTTTTGAGAGAATATTTTTAAATTACCATTGACTATCTGGTGGAGATTGCCGATTGTTTTTCTGAGGGCAAAAAATCCTGCTATCTGAACAAGTAATTTAACTAGCCTACTATAATCCTAGTTAAAGTAAGGCGAGGAAAACCCTGCCAGTCTAAAAGCCCTGCTCTTACTATTTGACATTAATTTATCTCTATGCATATAATTATGTTACTTTCACCATTCTTTTATTTTCTGTACTTAAATAAATGCTTAATTTAATAAGAATTATTTTTTATAAGTGTTCATGTGAAAATCTACGAAGTCCAGCAAGAAACTCATGGTTTGACACAACAAAGATTAGTATAATTATGACAATCCTTCAGAATTTTATGAGGGGAACAGATTGATTATACTTCATATATTGCACTAACCCGACTAATGTCTCTTGATAATGTATGAATTTCAGAAAGTATCTCAGTATGTTAGGCATTCACAAACAGAAACCAAGGCCTATGTCGTTGACCTAAGGCACTATTCCAGACAGAATGTTTCTTGGAAAGCATGAAATACAAAAGAGCTAAACGGTGCTTTGCTAAGCATTGGCAACATTGTCTTCTACTTTTTAATCTGCTTTATCATTGTGTGAAATGGATTTCTCAATGCTTTAGAAACAACCACATATGCAAAGTCCAGAAAATAAACTTTGGAAAAGCACAGATAGGAGCAGTATAGACACACATTCCACATCCCATTACGAAAGAAGCTGACAAATAGGCAGACACGACAATTTTGACAGATGTAGTACTAGCAGTAAGGAATGACAAAAAGCATCTGTGTAACAAAATAAAGCTTTTCAAAATGTGAAGGTAATTCTGAATACAATGCAGGTACAGAAGAGACAATGAAATTCAGAAAATAATGCATGAAAGCTATTTTTTAGTATCAATTAGCTTCCTGTATGGACTGATGGCTAACAACATGGAATAACAGAAAGATGGAGAGGAAACTGTTGCAGAATAGGAGCTGTCCTTGTGAATGTGAAACCCCGGTAAGAAGTTAAATATTAAAGCTACTGCCCTACAAATTATGTCAAGTATGTCCTTAGTATTGGACGTAACAGGAATGGAAAAATAGCACATCTAAGTGAAAAGGAAGAAATTTAGTAGCTATCATATAGTGACATACTCAGATTTTGTCACATTACATTGGAGCTCCAAGCAGGTTTCAAAACCAACAGGGCACTTAGACCTTGGAAACATGACAGCTTTTGAAAACAGCAAGTTTCATGGCATCAAGCATCAGGTTCTCATCTACATACTCAACCGAGGTGACACCCAATAGAGAGACTCTCAGTGTAATGGCTGTAATGAACTTGTTATGTTGGATTCTCAGTACTGTAAAACAGAGGTGGGAAAATCTGAGAGGAACTGTTCCCTTGGTAATGTCATCATGGCACGATAATGCAGAAAAATTATATAGGATATTACATATCTCTTTTGTATCAGGGCTCACACTGGATTTAGATGACACAGGTAAAGCCAGCAAACTGGTTAATAAAGCAGCAGGCCATACACACCTATCTAGCTATGCTGCTAGTCACAATCACCTTTGGTTATAAAACACTTTGGGGCTCAGACATGAGGCTCCTATTGCCACTTGATTCGGATTTAAAAGCATTTACCTATGCAATTCACTGCAATACTGGCACTGCACCTTTGGTGCTGGTGGAACTGATCAAGTACTTTCACTGTATAGCAGCGATCAGCACCTGTTCTTCTCGAACCCGCAGCAATCCCATGCCTAAGCAATGAGTATATTTGCCCGGGGTCCCTTTTGAGTCATTAGAGATGCTGTTCCTTTTTATACTCTCAGAATCTTTTACAAGAGGACGCAAATGATTACAGAAAGATATTTTTCTCCAAGACATTCTGAATCTTAGTTCAGAGATTTCCCATATGATCTTATATGCAAAAAACACTTAAAGAAGAAATTATCTTTGTTCAGCTTAAACTTAACACAGCACACAATTGATTAACCATCTTTACAACACTGCTCAACCCATCAGAAATCTGGATCTTGAAACTTTCGCAAATAAGCAGTTTTAAGGCTGATACATAAAAACTATGACACAAAATAGGAGAGCAATTTTTCAACACAAAAGTGAAATTTCTTCAGCTACTTGCTTTGATGAACAGACAAGTCAAAATACTTTAATCATTAACACTGATTGCACAATCACTGCTACTGTCCAATATCTAGTTTTTAAATGTGAGTCTATTCTGAAATAATTCTTAAATTCCTGAAAGACTTCTCAATTTCTTCAGCTCATGTATCAAGAACAAGACCAGAAGATCAGCAGTATTAATGTATTCAAGACTCTAAAGCTAACTATTGTAGTATTCTATCTTAAGTAGGTGTAGTCGGCCCGCGGAGCTCTTTGTAGTCAGCGCGAGGAGGCCTTAGCAGTCAGCGCGCAGAGTTCTTGGACACCAGCCAGACGAGCCAATTATGATGAGGGTAAAAGCCATTTTATTGTGTGTTGCACACTTGCCTTTATACTAAACTCTTTCAGATTTGGCAGCTGATAATTGGATACAACAAGTTTAAATTCTTAACAACAAAGTTACTATTGGCTATTCCAGATCCTGGGAAAGTAATTTTTGCAGTTATGGGAACACAACTTCTACGATAACTTAGCTGTGCTAATAAATTTCTCAGTTCCTCCTTATCTTTCTCACGTCCTGTATAATTAGATACCTCTGCACATCTGGTTATTTTTCTTCTTTCCAAGGATCCTCTAACAACCTTATAATCACAAAGTCTAAAGTTAGTGTCATAGTTAGAATTCCATTTCAACACAAAAACACCCTTACATCTAGGATTCTCTATCAGCCTTACAATTACGAAGTCTAAAATTAATATCGCTAAAATTCTACTTCAGCACAAAATGCCCCTACAGTAGGTACGCCATGTAACTTGTCATTAAATTCAAGGTTAAACATTTACAAGAGAGAGATTAATGTGCAAAGATTTTATATGCATGTAATTAAGAATGAGGTTAAGCTTCATGTGCAAAACAAGTTCACACAATGCTTTTTTTTGTAAACTATGACTGTACCACTTCTCAATCTTGAGGACAGATCCTGTACTGACAGAACTCATTATTACTGAACACTCCAAATACACCCAGAATATCCCAGCTTCAACAAAGTTGTGGACAAGTGTGGGTTGGCAGGATTGTAAGTCTTCAAAGGCACAGCACAAAAATGGCATGATCTGAAAGCTAGACAGTGAATTCTACCTCCTGCAATATATTTTTGCAATTACTTTACTCCAGTAGTGATTGGTTAATTTAAAGCCACAAGAAGAGCATGAAGATGACACGTCAGCAGCATGCATAAATACTGCATAAAGTTTATAAATATATATATAAGTAAAAGTCTTCCAAAATGTATTTATTTCTCAATTTTGCAAAAATTTACACAAGTACCGATGTTATAGCACTGAAATTCAAGAGCCACCTCTCTTTTCTTGTTCTCATATAATAAAGTGACTAAATGTGAGCAAAGGATTTTATCTGAATTTTTATTTATAAGTTTAATTCCTGGAATGAGATACTGTACTTAGGACAGTTATATAAGTAAAGAATTTGATTTTTCTGTGGATATTCTCACAGGAGTTTAATTTCAACCTTTTCCAAAAAGCAGGGAAAATGGAAGTAAATTGGGAAATAAAATCTGGTATATGAAAAAAAGAACTGAAGAAAAACTAATTCCAAAAATGCAACTGGAAAAAAAAATTTCCCCTTGTGTTCTTAGTTTAGAAAACTGCAAAAAAGCCGACATTCATAGAAAAAAGTAGGGTATCTATCTTCTGCAATATTTCTCCCCAACTATGCCTCTTCAAAATTATACGTGTCGTCTAGACTATGACAGTACTTAGGTGTCCACAAAAACACAGGATCACAACTTCACTTTGGTGAATAGGAAAAGACATGCAAAGGATCCAATTAAGTTTATTAAATATTTTGAATTGAATAATTACAGCAGCAGAAATAAGGGGACAGCAGTATCACGACCAAAAAAAAAAAAAAAAGGAAAAAAAAAACAAACCGAAAGGAGTCTGCAGCATCCCAATACAGCAGGTACAACTACTGAGCAACAGTATTCTTGTGATCCACTGCCTAAGGGTCCTAGAGCTTGGGCTGGGGCTGACTCTAAGGACGTTGCAATGTATCCCAACACCAAGTACCTCCTCATGTGACTTGCTCAAAAGAGACAGAGACAATACTCCGCAGCAGCAGTAGCAGGTAGGTGCTGCTGGGAAAGAATACATTACATCCCGATACTTTCAGGTGCCTATTTCTTTCTCCAGCACCTTTTTCTTTGCGATTAACAGCTATACATGTTTTAAAAAAACACACTGCTTACTGCTTTATGCTTCACCTCATGCATGATTCAAAATTCCACCTGATGGAGCAGATTGCAGGAAGGGATGTACCCTGTGTAAACATTATTTAATTGCAGAGAACAATAATTTATTCATAAATAAATGTTGGTCAACATCATCAGATGAAAGTCAGATGCAGTTACTGTTTTGTTTAGCAGCGTAATTGCTTTCGTTGCTCTACTTAGATATTAACATTAAAGCAGAATCTTTTCGCAGAACCTTTGGGGAGCATAATACAAGACATTGAGACTTTCCTAAGAAGTTCTGAAAGTGCTCATCAGTAGGAATCAAGAACCTTCAGAATTTCATAGAATCAAGGCACATCTACCTTTTTTTTCTTATCACATATTTAGAAATACAGGAAACCCAAAGGAAGAGGTATCTGTCTTGAAAGCAATAAAAATCATGACCAAAGCAGAACATAAAACATATTATTTGCACATCATTACACTATTAGATTCTAAGCAATACTAAATTCAGACTCCGAAAGTATACTGAAGTTTAACTACCCTAAGCAATGTCAAATTCAGCTGTACTTGGGATATTTTGCTTGAATATAAGAGCATAGGTATTCTTTAAGAAAGATTTGATTACATATTTCTCCCCAAAATTCTAAAAACTATTCTATTTGTTATCAGTGGTTATTATTTTCACACAGTAGTTATTTTTTCACAGTCATATTTGCACAAACATTAGTTTTAGGATGAACAAACATGACTATCTTCACAAACACTGATACATTAGAACAGTAAAACCGTTGCTTGCATAAATGACATACCACTTCATCTTCAAATCCTCCAGCTAACACAAGTGAATAAGCTCCATCATTACTGCGTCCATGGATTCCACCCACATGTGGTCTGTGCACACCCGCTTCGCTCACCTGGCAACAGAAAAAAGACAGTATCTAGCATTTTTTTTCCAAACAACCAGCCATCTACAGTCATTTTTAACAATCAACTTTTGGCTTAAGATACCGTACAGGGGTATCTGTGGAAGGAGTTAATGTATAGACTGCCATTAGGGGTAAGAATTCCACTTCTTTTTAAGGAAGAAAAGCCAAAAGTAAGGACACCCAAAAAATGGGAGGACAACGTAGGACAGCGGTGACACTGGAAGATGAAAGGTACACTTTCTTCTTTGGGAAAAATCTCCATGATTCCTTCCATAAGCAGTATTTAAGAGTGTACTCACTGCTATACGCCAGTCCATACTTGTACAGTCATTCAGAACAATTCAAAGCGGATGGAAATCTGCCAGTAAGCTAAGATTTTACAATTCTAAACCAAGGGAGATCACAGTGACCTGTGTAAAGATCATTATGTCCACTACTATTAAGGTAACACACTGTAAATGTGACCAACTCAGAGGAGTACTATCATATTGCCTAAGGAAACAGAAGAAGCCATTGCAACCACGTATGGATCATAAGCTAGTTCTCCAACCAGGATAACTCTCTAGTAATGCATGTGCAACTAAGCTGCAACCAGACCAGCTGAGAGATGCAGCTGTACCATAAACTAGGAACATTTACTAAAGCCTACTGGAACATCTCTCCCACAAAAATTTATTTAATAATTGTTTCAAACTAACAAATGATATTTTAAAAAACCCACCCTTTATGAATAAAAAAGAGTCTGCTTATCAAATGACGTATTTTCTCAGTATGTGATGCCAAAAAATACTACTTACAGAATGAAGGCTCCCAGTAGGAAACCAATTAGGATCCTTCCTCCTACCTTCATATCTTCCTTCAGACCTTGACTTTGCCTGTTTTTCTCATTCTGCCCCTCCCACTGCTGAACTCCTTTTCCCAACCTACACTTGTAAGCAACTTCCATGAAAGTTTAAATTCTTCTTTTATAGTCTTGTAAATTCATAACACAATACATCAGATCAAAGGTCCACCTGGCCAAAAATGCTGTCTCTAACAACAGACAAGAGCTGTGCACAGTATGAAAACTATGCAAGGACACTATGACACTTCCTTGCACAATTTCTCAGCATCCAGCTGTTTGTGGTTCAGACTTACTAAATCACTTACAACTTTTGGATCCATAGTATCCAAGAGAGAAAAGACTTCACAGTAGCACTGCTTGTCATATGAACTAATACTACTTTTGTCCATTTTGAAGTGGGCAGCTGACCTTTTTCGATGACCATTTTTTTGCATTAGAGTCCCTAATCACTTTTTTCATACTGTACATTTTGCAGCCATCTACACCACACCAACTATTCAACATTCTTCCAGAATGAAAAACTTTCCAATTGAATGAAAACCATTAAATTCCTTTAATCATCCTGATTGTTGTTCATAATATTTTATTCTTCTGACCCTTTCTTTCACAAAAATGTAACACTGGATTTATTTTTTTGATCACTATTTGGTATTAAGATGACATATTTTCAAAATTAGCTGTTAGAAGATCTCTTTTGTAAATGATAAGTAGCTGAAATCCCATTACAAACTATACAGTTAGAACTGTTCCCCAACCCACGTTTACTATCCACAACTTAGCACTCTCACCTAACTTTATCACCTATTTGACAATTTTTCCAGACCACTTATGATTATGCTGAATAAAAAGGCCCCACTATTGTGCTCCTCTTTCCTGCTGTATCAAACATAACTTAATTAATTCCTCCCTCCCTTCTTTCATTTCCAGGTTTTATCAATTAAATTTAGGTTTCTGATAGGTGATTCACCCCAAAGATGAACTCTGGTAAGTAATTAATGCCAATAATGTTCTTCAGATGCTGTCTCCAGAAGCAATACTTAGTCAACTTCCCTTTAGGGAAAAGAGAGTTTGTGTCATAAAAAACTACGTAAATCAGAAATAAAGAAACTACAGTCTCTAAATTCTTATAGATTTGCTGAGACAAGCTCATTTCTCATACAAAAGACTACTCATATGAGAAATGAAGTGTAATCTAGCTTTCTATGTAGAAAACATTTCAATCATTTTTTTTAAAAAAAGGTACAAAGTATTTAATTTGTACACAAAATTAAGTAATTATGTAGAAATGGTAATTGCCTTTTGATGCCTAGTCCACACATAAATACATAAATCAGCATTCTCTGCTTAATTTTCTGACAAAAGTAGCGCTCTAATTCTGTTCCTTTTCTCCTACCAGGACTAGAAAGATCTGAAAACAGTTAGCTTTTGTGTTACCTATGGAATACCTTATGAAAAGGTGAACTAACAATTTCAATTATTGTTGAAGCAGTGAAAATAAACCTTGATTTTGAGTTTGCATAAGTGATTTTAGAAACTCCTCTTACTTATGAGATTTTACTTAATCTGGAAGCCAACAAAAAGGTAACTATTTATTTTCATTCCTTTCACAAAAAAGTTCTTCATACACAGGAGAGGTCAATGAAATACCACAAAGAATAAGAATTTCCCTTTTAAATAATTTTTCTTTTAAGAAAGTAATTTTGTATAAAATCTCTGGTATAATGAACAGCATAATTTTACATTAAAAATTTAATTCACTTCCTCTACGTAAGTCTTGTATTGATGGTAGTGTTGACAACGGACATCAAGGCGAGAAAGGATCCAAAGAACTAGTTTAGGTTTCAACCGCTTCACTGTGATTTCTGCCCAAGAGAGAAACTGGAAACTGTTGCTAAGGGGAAAATGTCTGCTACTAACCATATCATCCTTAAAACTTGCATGGCCTTCCAAATCCAGAATTCTTCACACAGTACTGGAAGACACCATGATCAGAGGAAAATTGCCTGCTAATTGTTCTCTTCTACCAATTGAATAATAAGACATCTGTTTTCTTCTCATGAGAAAGCAGGTGATGAAAAGTTCAGAAAACAAACCAGAAGAGGCTTTTGATTCTTGGCTTGTGCCTCCTCAAGCAGTTTTAAAAAACCTGTTTCTATTCTTCCAAACACAATGGAAAACATTCAATTGCAATCCTTTACACATGCAAGAGACAAAGAACTAACTGATTTTAAAAATAAAGAAGTCCGTATTTCCCTGACAAAAACAACAATAAAAAAATCAAAGATAAAACAAAAATCAGCACTATCAGGTAAGGCTGGGAAAAAAGGAAGTAAGTTTGCTGTTTGCTGGACACTTCAGAACCACAAAAAATGAGTACTGTCCTATCCTCCCTGCTTTGTTTTTTCCTGCTCCTCTGAGTATTGGCACTGTGCTTATATAACCAAAATATCAAATGGGCTGGGAAAATTAACTCTCCTCCTACCCTAGATGGGATTATTTTTCTGCCAATTTTTTTATCTAGTTTACCATAGAGCCTAACAAATATTTGCAACAGAAAATGAGACAGTGCAAGAAACAGCAAAGGCTGAATGGACAGCTAATTTCAGTAGCAGTACAGGCTTACACTGGTTTAAGCTTTTCATCAGCCTAAAAGAAGATTTGGACGTCCATTATCTATGATCAATAAAACCAAGAGGGATTCAATTTACAGTGATATCATCTAACATTTTCAAAATCTGCAGTCTACATCCCCTAAGTGGGTTAATCAGTTCATGTGAAGTACTCTTCAGAAAACACTTGACTCTATTCACTAAGTATCGCACTTAGAATCTTAACATGAAATTTTTTCATCCTAATGACAACAGACTTCTTATTAAGTTGTACTGTAAAATCAGTATACTTCCACCTTCACTACTATGAGCATCACTTCCAGTATTAGAATCATAATTTGCTTGTCCTTGTGAAAACGGCAATTGTCAATTTAAATTTATTTTACTGCCCTACCCATTCATTATCACTCTTACTTTAACTACAGCTAATGCTGAAACAACATACCTGAACTCTGAACTTCCAGGTTGTCCCAACAGGAACACCAGGTATGGGTCCATAATGATTTGAAGGAACAATAGTGCATTCCTTAGTGCGACCAACACAGGCCATGCCCTAAAAATACATCAGACAAAATGGATTAGTATTGTAAAATTGAAGACTATTTGCAAATTCAATGCAGATATCATGAAATCTGATCATTGCAACAAACACATACTTTAAACAATGTTAACAATTTTTAAAAGGAATGTTAATTAAGTAATATGTGTTTATGGGTTTGGGGGAAGGATTGGGGGTTGGGGTTTTTTTTGTTTTTACCACTAGTCACCTTAATAATTTTTCCACTGCTTTAACTGCCAGTAGATAGTGGGCAGGATTAAACATTTTCTTATTGTCTGTGCAACCCAGTACTGAATTTTGTGTAGTGCATATATAAGTAGAATTATAGATGTAGCACATACATGAACAATCAGAGTTAACGGCTATTTCTAAAACACACTCTACCTTGCCCCAGTCTCTCTGGCTTTCAGTACTGGCAGATGGCATCTTTGCTTTCTTTTTACTCTGTTTGAGCTTTTCTCCAGCCTTTACAACTTCATTAGAATCATTTTTGCAGGAAGGACAATACCTAAAAAAAGGTTTTAGTAAGTTCTCAATTACTTCATAATAATGGCAATACATTTCTTGTAGCCAAAATAGTGTCAATTTGTTTATCTTGACTGAATATTTCAAGCTAGCAAACATATAATAAGTCTTAAGCAGCTGAAGCCTATGGCTTAAAAAATGCACCCAACATGAGCAAATACTGTCAACTTTTAAAAAAGGGCATTTCAATATCTTTGAAGGTAGAGTGCTAGAGGCAAAACATTTGACTATTCTTTCTCACATGACATGTGAGAGGTCCGTATGTCTCCTCTATCCTCTCTTCATTCTGTTCTCTTTCATTTACATCACGTAAAAGAGAAGACAGATGAGGTCAGAGTAGTACTAACCAGTACTTGTGGTTTGTTCCTATGTCCTGCCCACTCTACCTTTTTTTTTTTTTTTTTGCTTCTAGCGCATTCACTGCAGGAAGCTGAAAGTCAAACAGAGCCCAGGTATTATGTAATGTGTGTGGACACTGACACACATACACACACACACATTCACTCACCCCACAGCGCTGAAGCCACTTGGAATACAGCACTGAGACTCCTTCCTGCTAACACAAAGCCACACTGCTAGGCGAGTAGGAGATACTAGTACGCAGTGACAACAGCAGAGAGAGAAGGGGAGTACACTGTCCTTTTGCTGCTTCTAATAACATTTTTATCTCATGCCAGGAAAGCCAATGCAAAAGCAATTGTCCAGGTTTCTGGCTCCCATGGGATGGGTTTGGCCCATACGCCACTAGTGGAGGAAGCCTGATCCATACAAACGCTGATAACCTAGTTTAGGTAACTACCACTAGTACTACTACTACTACTGTTTGGATTTATTAGTTAACTTTTGTATATGGATAAGAATAGAAGAATTAATGATTATTGTCCGCAGGAACAGATTTCACTATGTCAGTAAAGGTGTTGAACCATGAAGACAGTTAAGCTATGCAGGTAAATTAAAAATACTACAACATGCTGAAATTGTCTAACACTGAGACTTCGAATGATATTACAGTTGTTTGAAAAAAAAAAGAAAAGAGTATGTAATGACCAATTAGAAGAAGAAATGTGACATAATGCAAATTCACAAGGTGAATTAACCATGGCATTCCCTGCTTCTTGATAGAGTAACCACATTACCTTCATATTTTCTAAACTTAGTTTTGTAAGGAATATTAAATACTGTTTCACATATGAGTGGTTTATTCTCCACAACAGAAACATCAACCTTTCCCAAACTGCAGGCTTGGCCCCTGCAGAGTTTGACAAATTTTATACTGTAAAAATAATAAATTGACATTTTTCTACCTCTAAAACAAACTAAGTCTCTCAAGAAATTCAGGATCAGACAGCCATGACTCTTTGCTAGTGTGAAAGAAGGGAGAACACAGACCTCCTTTTTGGTAGGAGACACTGCTTTGCTCAATGCAACCGCATTCCTTCTGCATACAATTAAGCATTAAGACTGCACAGGGCTGGCATCACTAAATATCCCAAAATTAACTCTCACACGTCAACTCCATAGCAGTACCTCTCCCACTCAGTGACTTCAGCCACAGATGGAGCTATCTACTTAAATTAATAAATCTTACAACTCGTATTTTTACACAGCAAACAAGTTAAAAAGCTTGACAGCCATTTTTCAATACATTTTAACTATATGAATTAAACTCCTACTACTTGTGGAAATGCATAATTTTTTGTCCAGAAATGTAACCAGAAGGGTCTAGAAGTGCACTTAACATATGACCTGAGGGACTCTGAAGACCATGTTGTCAATCAGTTTAATTCTTGTATGGTTGTCTGTAGACCACTGAATCTTCTGTATGGAGGAAAACAGTCTGAGGGATCTACACAATGTAGTTACAGTGACATTAATAGAAGATGGTACTAATGGCTACACTTTGAAGAAAATCTATTCTTCAAACTTTCTTTGTAGCCCTCTGAAATAGAAGTAGGATAACTCATAAGAATGTTTCATAAGAAGCTTTTGAAAAATAATGGGTGCCAGTGAAGACTAGAACACCAATACCTAATCTGAAAAATCATTTGAAGCACCCAACAGACCAAGATAATCTTAGCACACTAGCTAAACCTAAGGGACACTGATGGCTAGTAAGATTCAGTATCAGTATCCTGACATGATTATCAAACCTTCTGTGTGTTTGAGGGTGTAAAAGAAACTGGAGAGAATAAATTATTTTCAGGGTAGAACAAGGGATTTGAAGGTTTTGTGGGAAGAGTTCACTGACTTGATGCGTATTAATTTTCTTTATCAGAAACTTTCCTGTGACTACTACTGGAAAACACATGGACTTTACTGTTGCTGGAGTACCAGATTAGAGCTGGTTCTGACAGTAAAAAGCAATTAAAGAATGGATGGACCAAACAGATGTGTACTTCCAGACAGATGGTCTCATTGAATATTCTGAATGAATTCAAAAAAGAACTCAGCTGCTATATCCAAAGGTCACCTGCAATCAGGCAACAACACAGCTTTTAGACTGCAGTCAGTAACAAACCACTTGTGTGTTGATAATGGTTTCCAACACATGACATCAACTCACTTTTGTTGACAAGTACTAAGAAGCAAGAAGATGTCATGCACAAAAGACCAGTCTGCCTTGACAGTTCAGACTAACATGCTCTATAATAAACACAGCTCAATAAACACTGTAATCATTTTGCATATGCAAGAAGTGGAAGGCACATATACAATATTCAAATAAATGCTATTTTTAATTCCAATGACCCATACATATTTCTAGTAGCTACTGAAAATATTTTTTAGATAGTGTTTCAAGCCAGCAGTTCCTCCAAAAATAGTGAATACAACTCAGTGCAGAAAATTAGTGGGAAAAAGATCAACTTCCAACAACAGTATCCCAAATGTACACACTGAGAAACACCTATCAATGTTAATGGTCTCAACCACTAAATCACGCATTGGCATAAACACAGAAGGAATTCAGAAAAATTGCAGTGCCCCAAAAAACACTCAGATCATTAGGCACTGACCATCAACCAAACCTACAATGGCATCCACTATGGTATAGGAGATTGAGTTATTTGTTTCCAGAGAATGTTAAAACTTCCACAGCACTTGCACAGATTTTTACATAAAATTTAGTCACAAGGTCCAAAGAGACTCCATAACATATATCTATAGACATCTTAGACATTTATTGATGTCTACGTAATGGAAAACTTTATTAGAATAAAATAATAAATAGAATGCTTATTACTCATTTATAAAGGATTAGCATCTCATGCAAGTCACAGGCAGGTGATAAATATGAGCACTGTAAATTCCAGATAGCTAATAAAGACATAAAATGGTACAGAGCCCAAGATAACTTAATGGGCTGCTAACGGATCCATGCAGATGCACTTCAAAATACAATTATCTTGATTTAACACTTCAAAATACAATTATCTTGATTTAACATTAGCTTGGTTTTCCTGCTGGCAAAACCAGGGACAGTAGAAATGAAGAGCAGCAAGGTGGTTGTCCTCCCACAGCAAGAGAAATGAATGGAGTAGAGGCAACAAGAAGACACAGGAAGGGCACAGGGGCAGCAACAGGGACAGAGGATAAAGGGGAAGAGCAGAAAAGAATAAAAAAAACAAGCAGTAAAGCTTGAACAAAATTAAAAGGCTGGGGAACAACCACTGCTGATAAACACAATCACATCAGATAATGTCACAGAAGGTCATCATGATCACAATGAATAAAAAAAACAAACCAGTTTTGAAAATTCGTAATGGTTATTAAAGCTTACTACCAATCCTTTGTGAATTATTTAAAAGAACTACTTTGACAGGAAACATACAGTTTATATTAAGCACATAGATTAAAAACACAGCAATTTTTTAAAAAAAAACCTTCAGTATTGTCTTTCACAACTGCAAATAACAAAAAAGTACCATGGGTAGAACAGCAATATAGATAAGTAAATAATCTTTGTATATTTACCAATCTTCATCTTCTGGTATCTTGCTTAAGGGAGGGTTCAGGCAGTAGATATGATAAGCCATATTACATTCATCACACAGGAGTTGCATGTGAGCATCCTGTTTTCCACCACACAAATAACATGAACAAAAACGGCACTCCTTATCTGGATCAGCCCTACAGTGCTTGCATTCAGGGCCACTTTTCCCTGCCAAAAACAAAGAAAAAGTCAAATGCCATGTATCTTAGAAGCATTATTGTAACTATAGGAAAAAATTGTTTCTGCACATGAACACTGCCCTCTTGAAAATGCTTTTTTCTTCCAATGAGGTCTTTGGCTATCCAGGTCTTGTGGTTTAACCCTGACTGGTAGCTGCTCACCACACACCCACATTAGAAATGCCATGGAAGTGAATCTGAGCTTAAATTAGTCTAATACAATAACTAATAGAACACTTCCAAACTTCTCTGAAAATAGTATTTTATCTGAAAAAAAAAAAAAAGTAATTGGCTTTAAATCAGAAGGCAAGGAAGACTAAAAAGACTATTTGAAAGTTTGGAGTTGGAAGTAGGAAGCTAGAGAATCCAAAAACCCGAGATAATACAGATAACATTTCTCTTAAAGTTTAGAATGGGCCAGAAAATGTTATTTCAAGCACCATTCTAGAAGAAAAATATAACTACAGCTGGAATACCAACACTTGGGATAACTTTTCTTGTAAGTCCATAGGCAGACTATTAGAAGAACTTCTGAACTCTTTGACAATTTCTATTCAAAAGGGCAACTGGCCTAGAAGGACAGTGTCATAATGACAGATAAACTTATTCCTGTCATAACCTTTGCCAAATATATCCAAGAGTCCTTAGTCATACAAAAAATAACACTTTCATTCTCTGGGACAAAACCTTACTGAATATGTTCACGATGTCACAAACAAGTACATTAATAAAGGATTTGAAGAGCAGCTCCACTACAAATGTGAAAACAATCAACCTCCCCCAAGCCCAAAACCCCTACAGCCCTTCAAAGGCAGCATGAACATCAGATTCTTCCACAGGTACTAAGCAGACAGACTATTACACAAAAAGAGAAGGGCACAAGCAACAAAAAATAACATCTAAGAAAACACTGCCTGTTACCACAAACACAGAGAACTACCCCAGGTTTCTATGACTAGCATGACAGAACAACACTCAAGGACAAGCTTCCATCTTCTCTCAGCTTTATTTTTTATTTTTCTTCACCATGAGTCATTGTCTAAGTTGATGTCTTCAGAAGCTATATAGCTTATCAGTTCCTGCTAAGTTACTTTACTTGGATAACATAACCAACAAAGCAAATATTTATTTTAGGATTTGATTCTTGAATAGAAAGATGAGGTGGACCCCTGACATATCCAGAGGAGTTCTGGATACTTTTGCATTTTTCCTAAGCATACTGAGAAAGAAAGTAATGACTAAGGTTTTGCAGAAATCCCAGCCCCTTCCTAAAAATGCCCTCCCAACTGAATTGACTCTACAGAAGATTTCATCCACATGGATAAGATACCAGTGTAAAATCTCTGTGAAGAGAAACTCCAGACTGGAAGTCTTACAAGCAAGGGGGACTGGAATGCCAAGTGTTGTGCTATATCTGCAGTCTTTCTGAAGGACCTTGAAGAATATTTTTATTTTCAAAGGTGGAAGCAACTAGACTTAGAGAGGGAAGAGGATGGAGTTTTGAGTAAAAAAGAGCAACTAGGGGCTGCAAATGTATTAGGAACCAACAGGGAAACACCTGTGAAATGTGTCAAAGGAATCACAGCTTTTTCCTCTAAAAAGGTGACATGGTTGATAGCCCAACTGAAATGTCTCTACACTAACACACACAGCATGGCTAACAAACAGGAGAAAATGTCTTCTATGGACAGATTGCAGAGAGTTGTCTTTGAAAAACAGTGATGAAGAGGTTGAGATCTTGTAGGTAAAAATTAGAGGCCAAGCCAACAAAGGAAGCCCCATGGTTGGTGTTTATAACTGGCCACCTCATCAAGGGGAGCCAGTTGACAAGTGTTCTTACTTCAGCTGCAGGAAGCATCATGTTTACAGGCTCTGATCCAGCTGGAGGACTTCAGTCACCCTGACATCTGTTGGAAAAGCAGCACAGCAAGCTGCAAGCAGTCCAGGAGACTCTTGGAGGGCATCAAAGATAATTTCTTAATACAGGTGATAGCCCAGCCAGAAAAGAAGCATGACTGGTCCTGTTGCTTACCAATGTAGACGAACTAGCTGCAGAGGTCAAAATCAGTGGCAGCCTGGGCTGAAGTGATCGTACACTGGTGGAATTCATAATCTTAAGCAATATGGGCCAAACAAAGATTGAAGTCAGGACCCTGAATTTTAGGAAATTGAACTTATAGTTGCTTAAGAAATTAGTGGATGGGAGCCCCTGGGAAACTGCTGTCAGGGACAAAGGAGCAGAATACAGTTTGCAGCTCTTTAAGGATATTATTCTTATAGGACAAGAGGTCTCAATTCCCCTGTGTAAGCAATCAGGCAAGGAGTGCAAAAAACCAGCATGACTGAGTAAGGACCTCCTGGCCAAACTGAAGCATAAGAAGGAAATGCACAGGCAGTAGAACCAGGGACAAGTATAGGGGATGCCCTATAGTATGTCCCCATAAATGAGACAGCAGAACTAGTGACAACTGATATGGAGAAGGCTGAGCTATGGAGCAATTTTCTTTTGCCTGTTTTCACTGGTAATCTCTCTTTCCACGTCTCCCAAGTCCCTGAACTTCAAGGAAAGAACCAAGGGAATGATGTCTCTCCCACTGTTAAGAGGAGATCAGGTCTGATACCATTTGAGGAACCTGAACATACACACATCCATGGGGCCCAATGAGATGCACCCCAGGGTCCTGAGCTAATTGGCTGATGTAGTTGTTAAGCCACTCTCCATCATATCTGAAAAATCACAGCAGTCAGGGAAAGTCCCCAATGACAGGAGAAAATGGAATATCGCAGCCTTTTTCAAAAAGGGTAAAAGGAGGACCCTGGGAACTATTGACCAGTCAGCCTCACCTCAGTGCCCAGTGAGATCACTGAACAGAGACTCCTGGAAGACATGTCAAACCCTATGGAACACAGGGAGGTGCTTAAAGAGAGCCAATCTAGTGGCCCTCTACAATGGACTGAATGCATCAGCTGAGAACTACGGATGTCATTTACCTGGACTTCTCTACGGACTTTGATTTGGTCCCTCACAACATTCTTGCTGATATATTAGAGAGATTATCGGTCTGATGGATGAACGATCAGAATGATAAGGACTCGGCTGGATGGCCACATCCAATGGCTCAATGTCCAAGTGCAAACCAGTAATGTGAGGTCTCCCTCAGGGATCCATACTGGGACAAATACTATTTAATACCTCCATCAATAACATAGATAGTGGGATTGAGTGCACCCTCAACAAGTTTGCAGATGACAAAGGTGAGTGGTGAGGTTGATATACCGGTGGGATGGGATGTCACCCAGAGAGACCTTGACAGGCTTGAGGAGTGGGCCCATGTGAACTTCATGGAGTTCAACAAGACCAAGTAGAAGGTCCTGCACAGGACAATCCCCAATATCAGTACAGGCTAGGAGACGAATGGATTCAGAGCAGCCCTGAAGAGAAGGACTTGGGGATACTGGTGGATGAAAAATTGGATACGAGTTGACAACAGGCACTTGCAGCTCAGAAAGCCAGTCATACCGTGGCTTGCATAGAAAGAAGCATGTCCAGCAGGTCAAAGGGAGGGGATTCTCCCTCTCTACTCTGCTGATGTGAGACCCCACACGGAATACTGAATCCAGTTCAAGAAAGACACGGACCTGTTGGAGCAGGTCCAGGGGAGAGCCATGAAAAGGATCAGATGGATGGAACACCTCTCCTGTGAATAAAGGCTGAGAGAACTGGGTTTGTTCAGCCTGGAGAAGAGAAGGATGCAGGGAGACCTTATTTCAGCCTTTCAGTACTTATAGGGGGCTCGTAAGAAAGACAGGGAAAGACTCTTCAGCAAGGCCTGTAGTAGCAGGACCTATAGTAGCAGGACAAGGAGCAACTGTTTTAAATTGAAATACGGTAGATTTAGATTGGATGCGACAAAGAATTTTTTTATTATGAGAGTGGTGAGACATTGGAACAGGTTGCCCAGAGAAGTTTGAATGCTTCTAGGGATGAGGCATCCACAAGTCAGGTTGTATGGGGCTTTGAGAGACCTGATTTAGTGAAAGATGCAACCACCCATGGCAGGGGGGGTGTGGACTAGAAGATCTTTAAAGATCCCTTACAACTCAAACCACTCTACGATAACAAGTGCTAAAACACTGCAGTTTGAAATTTTTTTTAAGAGAAAAAAACCATAAAAGCTGAAGAACATAAAAGAAGAGCAACTGAAGAGGTAAAACTACCAACTACAGATAGAAGGTCTAGTGAGATGTACTGACTGGAAAACATGAGGACCAAATGTGTAAGGCTACCAGCAGAAGTTATTCTACAAAGCCGCAAAGGCAAGGGTCAGATACACTTAAAACGAAGCCAAAGTCTCTCAAGGTACTGCTTCTACCAAAGTCGAGCTTAGAAGACTTAACTGCATACTATCCAAATGGAAGTCATCTAGTTTAAGACTTCTCTCTCAGGGTTCACTTGAAGAGAAAGCAAACATTGTAAGAGTGCTGATGAATGAATCTGTGGGTTTTCCAGCACAGCTAGGCTAAAGTCATGGTCTGTCTAAGGTGTCAAAACCAATTCAAGTAAGACTGAAAAAATGCCAGGTAACTTGTATTTCCTTTGAAAAAATTTAAGAGTGATGACTGAGCACTCCCTAAAGAAACTCACTCATCCACCTCATCCAATAAATAACAGGCAAAAAGAAACTGTGTATTCTGTTTCTCCTACCACCACAGATTTTTAGGCCTAAATAATTCACTGTTTTCAGTTACAAAACCAGTTTCTTAGGTCAAAGGTTAGTAACATTTTTTTTTAAAAAAAGAGAAAAGCAAAAAATCTACATATTTTAGTTCAGTTAAACAATACCTGGATTTTTTCAACTTTCTTCAATAACAAGCAAACTACAAACTGTCATTTTCATGACATGACTAACTTTTCACATTTCTGCTTTAACCACTTCGTAAGTCAAAGACACTGATTATATCTGCGCTATTGGTCACACAAAGACAGGTCTGTTCACCCCTGCCAACACTGTACAGTTTAGTTGCATATATAATTTCATATTACCTT
Organism: Pterocles gutturalis; assembly: GCF_000699245.1. Classification (NCBI taxonomy): domain Eukaryota; kingdom Metazoa; phylum Chordata; class Aves; order Pterocliformes; family Pteroclidae; genus Pterocles; species Pterocles gutturalis. Next base: position 20,549 of record NW_010120298.1, read on the forward strand.
CTTTTGTGGGAAGAGTTATCTCTTGTTCATAAAATAAATTTGGATTCTGATGGAAGTAATATATGTTGATATCTAGGTCTTATTTCCATTTTACATATAAATATTTGAATTGTATTTACAAGTATGTCGCTTCTTAGTTGTCTAATTTTACAATATTATTTTCTAATAGGTTTATCCACACTCTTTTCCTGGACTGCAGAATTCATATTTCCATTAAATAATTTGAAAATAACTACTTTATTTTTAACTGTAACTACTAAATGTATATTGATATGTCATACATATTTTTATCTAATTTACACTTACAAAACCTAACTAACATATGGCCATGTTCAAGGAATAACAATTTTCTTGCAGAGGTAGCCTACATTGTTTATCTGACTAAGATTATTTCTAGAGTAGGCGTTCTGTCTTTAGGGAAGGACATGGACAGCATTTTAATTTTAGACAAAAATACAGTCAGTGCACTTTCTGACTGTGCTTACAATAATCTCATAGAGTATTTAAGGCCAATTAATTCTTTCAATTTCGCCTGACATTACTGTAACAAAAATCTTCAGCTTTTCATAGCATATAAACTAAGGTAGCTGTGTGTGTGTTTACAGATATATGCATATGTATCCTAAAATTTTAAACAAAAAGTATGAATAGGGATGTAAGTACAGTCCAGAGGTAAAGGGTATACTGTTTACGGTGTACTGCTCAACTGATGTGCACTGTGCATAAGTGAACAAAGGCCAGACAGCTTAACAAAAAATCAGAACCACAAGAACAGAAATGAAAAGGGCAGTGTGGCAAGAAAGCTGGCCTCAGGAAAAAGAGCAGTTCGAAACAATAAATAAGGCTAAATTGCCAGACTGATTAAGTTTTCAGGGTTAGATTTTAAAAGATTATATTTCTGTGTTACATTTATTTATGAAGGTTTGTAAGCAATATCCTGAAATGAATAAAAATGGAACCAAGAACAAAATGAAACAAAACATACACAGACGTGCAAATCTCTACATGGATGGAAATACATGAGTAGATTAAGCAAAGAGGTTACAAATAAGGAAACAGCTGTCAAAATAGAAGTGAAAGAGCTGTAACTGAACTTAAAGACCTTGACTTTGAAATAATAAAGCTTTCAATCAGGGTAGGAAGTACAGAACGGTGAGGCTGCATCTCAAATACTGCGTTCAGTTTTGGGCCCTCACTACAAGAAAGACAATGAGGTGCTGGAGCGCATCCAAAGAAAAGCAACTAAGCTGGTGAAGGGCCTAAAGCACAGGTCTTATGAGGAGTGGCTGCAGGAACTGGGGTTGTTTAGTCTAGAGAAAAGGAGGCGAGACCTTATCACTCTCTACAACAACCTGTAAGGAGGGTGTAGTGAGGTTGGTGTCACTCTCTTCTCTCAAGTAACAAGTGACAGTATGAGAGGAAACGGCCTCAAGTTGCTCCAGGGGAGGTTTAGATTGGATATTAGGAAAAATTGCTTCACCGAAAGGGTTATTAAGCATTGGAAAAGGCTGCCTGAGGAAGCGGATGAGTCACCATCTCTGGAGGTGTTTAAAAGATGTGTAGATGTGTTGCTTAGGGACATGGCTTAGTGGTGGACTTGGCAGTGTTAGGTTAAGGGTTGGATTCAATGATCTTAAGGGTTTTTTTCCAACCTAAATGAGTCTATGATTCTACAATAAAGAAATACTCATGTCAGATCAAATACTGCCACTGTAGACAATTTTGTAAAGTCAGCAATACAGTAATCATTAATTTCATAGAATCATTAAGGTTGGAAAAGGCCTTAAGGATCATCAAGTCCAACTGTCAAACCACACCAACTCTCTCTCTCTCTCTCTCACACACACACACACACTCTCTCTCTCTCTTAAAAATTAATTCACTACACAATAGCTGTAGGAAAGAATTAAACGAACTGTAAAAATTTTATGTGCCTTCTAAAAAGATTCATAAGCAATTAGACTTGCAAAATAAGAAGGTATGGAAATGCAAGGCATTTTTAAGATATTGCCAAAACCCTTTAATATGTCAAAATAAAAATAAACAGAATGTATGGTTACTTTTCTTGAGTAATCTGAGGAAAACACAAATAATGAAAAATTAATTGCGAGTTTATTTACAGGAATTCACATTTTTACCTTTAAGAACACTACAGCAAATGGTATTTGTTCCTCTGAAAAAGTGATTTTTCAGATGAAGGCAAATAAACAGTAAGCACACTAGTTCTTGCACACAAAGAGCTACATACAAATGTTCTGAAAAAAAGTGCCTTGGAGTCAGAAGTCCAATATATAATAATATCTAATACCTAGTAGTAGACCTGCAAGTCCAATTTCTCGGTGTTGCTATCACAAACACTTATCACTCCTAACTTTAATATATTTTGAAATTTAGGATAAAATGTCACACTACTTTTTAGATAAGCTGTCACAAACTCCTCCGTGTGGCTGTGGGCAAGATGAGGAGGTACAGAATAGGTTTTCTTTTAGAAAGTCACGCAGGGCCAAATAATAATCCAAACATTAATTATCCCTTTTTTTTCATGGTACGAGCAGCTTTGGCACAAAGTTCCAGGGCTTTTTGTGTCTTGTTTTGATTTGTTTTTTTACATTCTGACATAATGATAGGGTTAAAGTGCATCATTAGAGACTGATTCCATCTTTGGCATTTATTAATTTATAAAAAGTTTAAATTACATGTCAATTGCAATAGTTTTGGCGACCTGGACACCTGTCTTAACTTAGACTACAAATTAATTCTGCACAGTTAATTTAGAACATTATCAGCTGTTCCCCTCTAATGTTTATGACTGATAGCATTAAGATGTTACCGGTTTCTGAATATGTCAAGTAATAGAGCTACCTTGCAGTAAATATATTATTAGAACAGAAATGTAAAATGGAACACACAGAACAATTACTGTTACCTCTGCATGCTGTTCCTTCTATTTTTTTAGAGAAACATAATTCAATTTGTATTTCTATTCAAACAACAAAAAAAAGCATACTTTTGAAATCTCCATCCCCAAATGTCAATGGATAGGCTCCTGGCTTTTCAATCTTGTACATTTCCTCTATAAAAAGGATTTTACAATCATTTATTGTGTCTTCTGGGCCTCTGAAAAACAAAAAAGTACATACAACTTAGTTCCTCAGACATAGATTCTGTACTTTACAAATCATAAGCAATGAGATGAAGCTAACTAGCAACCTTTTTTCATCATTGATAGGATACTTTATTTCAATTCACACACAAATTCAGTCTAGTACTGTAACTTCTAAGAAAACCAAAACACACATGTAAAACTTGCATAAAAAAAAGACTACTCCCTTGCCCTCAGACTACCTGACAGCTGAGTATCTCCTCACTGACAGCCATCCATAACTTTGTAGTTCTACTTCTAAAACTTCAAAATGTTTTTTTGGTTGAACACAGCAGATCCAACAAAATCATATCCTCTCACATGAAGCATATATAAAACATTTTCATAAAAGTAGAGTGTCAGAAATGAACCAGGAACACGACTTGTAAGACAGAATAATAGACACTACTTGGAACCCATAGAAAAAAGAAAAGCAATAGAAAGCTTCAAAAGCCCTTCTGTGGCATCTAAATGTTTTGGAAATCTAAAACACAATCCTGCAAAGACATGTACAATACTGAATTATGCACTGTGAGTAGTCTTGTCATTGCCAGATTTCAGTGCAAAGTCTGTTCTCCATATCCCACTGATGAGTAACAAATACTCCATGACTCCACAAGACTAATGATGAAAGACTTCTAGAGAAGGATTAGGAAATACTAAATGTACAGTAAAGGTTTTCACCTCCTCTCATTATAATCTCTTTGCATTTACTAAAAATCTAATTAAAATGTAAATTTATCTACGAAGAAAAGGCCATAAAAACACCAACAGTTTTAAACCACTCCTTTTTCTTCCCTCCTCAGGATGATATTGTGCTTTCTTGAACTGCCAGTTCTCCTACCATTTTCAGTTGACCACCTTATCTAGAACTAAGAATTCACCCGTATAACCCATACGGGAAGTATTAATTACTGAATGTAGACTCGCTGATTTAATTGCATCTCATAAGTCATTACTGATTTCAGAATTGAGATGTTTGACATCAGAGAAAGGAATTTACTAGCTAGAGAGCTTTATTTCTTGCAGAGTGAGATCCAGCCATTAAAAAAAAAAAAAAAAAAAAAAAAAAAGAAGAAGAAGAAAATCTGAAGATTTGGGTTTGTTGAACTTCTTTTCTTCTTCAAACTTTAATCTAATTCTGTTGCACTGCTGCAGTCCCTGTTTTGGTTCTACAACAACATTTCAAAATCTGAAACTACACAAGCAACTAAACAAATACAGATCACAAATACCATAGCTTGAATTATTAAGATTATAAAGTTAAATATTTTACAAAACTGTGATGTTTGTAGTTAAAATGTCCAGCGAGCATCCTGCAACACTAGAAATAAAATAAGATTTTTTTTTTCTTTCCTATATAAACATCAGATGTGCTGGACATAATAGAGAAGCAGTAGCACATGCTCAGGCTAATTCCAAGTTCG
>NW_010120298.1:25143-27890 GCF_000699245.1 Pterocles gutturalis
CTTTATTAACGAAAAAACAAACTATGGTATTGGTTACTGTCCAGTATTTGAAGGAGGTTGTGCAAGATCCTGCTAAGTAAAGCTGAAGTGCACTGCACCATCACAAGTGTCTCTTCAGAAGCAGGGAAATAATAAAGATGAACAACTGTAAAGATAATGATTAAATATTACCACATTGGAAACAATTTTTCAGATGAAGACCACCAATAAGTTAAGATGCTATGTTTCTTTCAAATATTTACAATGCAGAAAGGCCTGAGAATATTTCTGAATCAGATGAACAAGTCTTCTAAGCCCTGTTTGTGGAATATCTGTAAGGAATAATCATTAGGTGACTTGAAAATCCATTTGAAGAAAGCCAACCAGGTGGTATACCCCTATTAAAAGATCTAGGCTGCAAAACTAAACCAAACTATAGACAGATACGGAAACAAGATATTAGGTCCAGGTTAAATCAAGATAACTGCAATAACACCTCCAGAAACACCAGGTTTCAGCCTGGTCTTTCTTGCTCCCCACTCTACTTCTTTGTCTGCTCCCACCACTTCCCCTGTGCTGACTCCAGTTCTTGGACTCTGCCACAGGCTGCCTTAACTAAGGCAGAAAAAAACTAAGCCAGGGAAAAAAACACAGACAACAAACCAGTTTTTGGTGGCCCTGAGCACTGCAGAGTTTAGGTCTCCATGGAACTGGAGTTGAAAGGACTTTGATAGTGTCTTCATTCACTATAACTGCTCGTAAATGTCAAATATTTGGGATATTTCAACAGAACATACACATGCTACATCAATGCAAATACATCGATCAGATTGTTTTCCTGTCCAAGAAAATCATGTATTCTAGATAACCTTCATTTGCACACTAGGGGGCATTACTTAAAAGCAGTTCTGGCCATTGTGGGAAACACCCTTCAGATTTATTTAGGTTTCCATACAATGAAGTGAATGCAGGAAGTCTGATTTTCTGCACCTCAGTCTGGATAGGACTGCACGGCCCAACCACTCACTCTAGAAAGCTGTGTGCCAGTATCTGTTACAACAAAGTATGCCTCTGATAACATAAGGTTATGGAGATACCCAGTTTGTGAATGCCTACAGTACTTAAATTCCTCCAACTGTTACCAAATCTGAAGATCTACTTAAGGTACAGTTTCCAGGTTTTGCCTAGAGTCAACTATTTAGCTAGAAAATTGTCCCTGAAACAGATAGAACAGCACTCTCAAGAACAACTACCTCCTCAAAAAGAACTGTGGGTAGCAGTACACCTCTGCAGTGAAGGTGAGAGTGGAAGCTTCTCTCTTCCGTAGTGGCAAGCAGAGACTTTGAATTATCTACAACACATAGCCATTAATTCATAAAAGCACTACACATCGAAATACAGACAGGACAAATTGTAAACATAATCCGTCGCAGTAAAACTGGATGAACAAATACAGACTGAGCTTCTCAAAGCATCAAGGTTTCCCTGATAATTTTCTGGACCTTGGAGAGTCTTTTCATAACTGCCCTATACTTTTTGTTAGCCTAAATTATTTAAAGTTAAAAACAAAAGGAAAAAAACCAACCAAACAAAACCTCCTAACACTCTTTAATGCTATAAATCTAGTTACATTGGTGTCTTCTTTAGCTGTACCACTGCTTGCCTGCTGATCCAACTTGATTTCTCTAGGATTTGCTTCTAACATAACTCAAAAGTACTGAATCTATTTTAAAACCAAAATATAGAATTGTGCCTTCTTTCAAGTAACACGAAATTTTATATTCATATAAAAATACATATTTTTTTAATATTTCTATGCTTACCAAGCAAAAGATAAAAAACAAACAAGAACACCTCAAACTTTAAGCACCTTTGTACAGAAAAGTCAAAATAGTCTTAGAAGTTGAACAGTACATTGCATATTCGTAAGCATACAACTACATGTGAATCTACAGAAAAGATTAAGCATAATTTATGACGTAAGTTAAAATCTTGTCAAGAAACAATGACAGTCTCACTGTAACAGTTACAGACATGACTTTACCCGTGCCATGTGATACAGAAATACTCTCAAATTACAGTACAATTCAGACAAATTTCAGCATATTTGCACTGTGTATTTATCTCCAATTTTTGCATCTTGCAGATCTTCTGTGTGTGTGTAGCCTAAATGCACTATCCCCAATATAAGCAAAACTGCATCTAGGATAAAACTTGCAACATTTTCTCCCCTCTCTCTAAACTACCTTACTGTTTAGAGCTGTTTAAGTTATCCCCTTCTTTACTGTATTTTCTCCAGAAATTTAGAAAGTAGGTTTTTTTTTTTTAAAAAAAAGGTCTTCCATCGCATGTAATTCTCTGCATACAGTCTTTAGACAAGACGAAGGTGGCAAAACACCATAAAGCTGCACTCACAAATCTACAGACACTTGTGTTACTGCTATCCCTATCTTTGCGAAACAAGCCAAACCCAACTTCAGTAGAATATTTATTATGAGTTAATTCCACTGGTGCCAATTTAAACTATTAAAATTACTTTTAACTGCACGGATTATCACATTGTTTTCTTGAAAGATACCATGAAGGGATTTATAAGTTCGTTCAATGGTGTTAGTGTTCCAAAAGGCACCACAGCAAAAAGTTTTTGTGAAATATGCAGAAGAATGGATTTTTTCATCAACTTCATTACAAAAAAATCATATGTATATTAACTCAACCTCAAAGTGTTGAAGCACAACATGCTTTTTAAAATATAACTATATATAAAT
>NW_010120299.1:0-205 GCF_000699245.1 Pterocles gutturalis
GGCTGGAGCCCCCCCCATTGCCGGTACCTTGGAGACGCGCTCTTTAGCCCAGGGTAGGCTGTGATTAAAGAATGATTCATGTTCCGCACGGAGGGTCCCTCCAGCAATCCGTCTCCTGGATTAGTTTCTCCTGCGTGGAGGTGAGTAAATCAGGGGAGCTGGCGGCGGGCCCGGCCGGACAGGGTCACCCCGGGCGTCCCCCGCG
>NW_010120299.1:298-612 GCF_000699245.1 Pterocles gutturalis
CAGCGGCAATGTAATTATTCCGCAAATATAATTAGGTACAGATGTAGTGAATAAGTAATACCAAAATATATTTATTTCCCACTATTCTCCCGACTCCTGCAGCCCATTAGAATGCGTTATTATGATAATTTGTCAGGAAAATGACAACATTTATTAATGCATTAAAGTTAATTCCTAGTAAATTAGTAATTGGCTAAACAATGCCGCTCAGACTACTGCGCTGGGGCTTTTAGAAAAAGGGAGAAATTCCAGAGGAAAACAATTTGTTTTCTGTGGTTTCTCCCTCCTCCTCCATGGCAGCCGCCGGTCCCGGG
>NW_010120299.1:655-1574 GCF_000699245.1 Pterocles gutturalis
TGGGGACAGTGCCTTGAGGGACAGGAGCCTGATCTGGGGACACGGTGGGAGCAGAGCGTGCTGGGAGGCTGGGGAGGCTGGTTCTGGCCTTTAGGGATATGTTTTAAAACTTCTTCCAAGCGTGCAGCAGCGGGAAGCTCTGGGGAAGCTGAAGCCGGAGCTGGCTGCAGGTGAGCAGGCAGCTGCCCTCGCTCCTGGGGACCGGCCATCGGTGGGGATGTGTCCGACCCCCCCATGTCTCCATCAGACACGGGGGACGAGCCCATCGCTGCCTTTCCCCCATCACACAGTCGCACTGGGAGAAGGAGAACAGCCAGCACCGCCTGCTCAGCGCTGGCACCGCTCCTCCGTCAGCGAGCTACCAGTGCCGGGGACGTGGGGGACACAGAGAGCAGGTCCCTAGCTCCTCACCCCAGGGCTGTGCCACTCACTGCAGCCACTGTGTCGCCCCACCGCCCCGTCCGGGATCAGCCAGGACCGGGCACTGCAGGGCTCCCACCGAAAGGGCTGCGGCTGCAAAGTGCTCCCTGATTCCCGAGCCCGTGATGGAGCGTCCCAAACCCCGCAGACTGCTGGTGAATGTGCTGCAAGACCCACAATGTTGAAACCCAGAAAATTATGTAATTTTTCATGTACACAACTGGAAATATTTATTGCAAAAGATAAATGCAAACACGCATTTGCACCGTTGCTCCGGGCTGTCTGGACCCTTTACGCTGACTGCAAATGTATTCTGAGCGGGGTTGTTTGGGATTTAAATGTTGATGTCACTTCTGTTTGAATGCAAAGAGCTTCGGCTGTTTGTTAAGTCCAGCTCCTCCAAGCCCGGCTTTCCATCTTGTTTATTATACAGAAAATAACAGAGTGATGTATGAGTCATCTTCCCCGGCAGTGGGAAGAGAATTTCAATTACACTCTT
>NW_010120299.1:1586-5716 GCF_000699245.1 Pterocles gutturalis
AGTAAACTCACATTCTTAGAAACGCTGGTGAAGTGCAGCCAGGAGAAGACCCGGCGAGGGAGGAGCTTGCTGAGGATTCCTCTCACCGACACCTCAGCTGATGAGCCTTTGAACACAAAATGCTTTGTCTACATTTTGCTTTTCCTGCAGCTGGAGCAGTTGTTTGCAGCACCAAAGCGGACATTAAAGCCCTGTGGTACGCACAGTTACCATCTCCGTCCACAGCCGTTTTCCCCTTTTGCATCGTCTCCCACGTAACACTCGTAACACTCGTATTGTCAGAACATCTCAAGGCACTTGCATTTTTCAGAGGCGAGGTCACAAAGCTCCCTCTGGCAGGCTGCTCCCTGACATACAGATTGTCACCCAGCCTCTCCGCAGGTCCCCTGCACGCCCCCCAAAGGCATCCTCACCCGGCAGGGTCCCGCGGTGGCACGCTGCACATCGTCCCCATCTCACTTTATCCGGGACTGAGATTTCAGCCACTTCACATTGCCTGGAAATAATACAAAATAATAATAAAAACAGTAATATTGCGCGCCCGGCAGCCTCTCTCCTTGCTCCCGGGAAGGACGGCGGCAGGCAGGCGTGCAGCGCAGGCCCAGGTGTCTCTGAACTGATTAGGAATGACATTTGACTTTACCACATCATAAAAGTTTCCACTTATGACCTTTTCTACATTTATTCCGCACGCTCCAAGATTTCATCCAGAAAGGTCATCAACAATCTTTTATCCCCAGCAGCGGGCACAGATGCTCTATTTATCATACGGAGCTGGTGCTCCGGGCTCAGCCGGTGCCAGACTTTGGAGATGCTGAACAACCGGACTGCAGAGGTGGCTGTGACGGCACGAGCCCTCTGCACAAACTGCTGTTCCTGGCCGCGAACGCCGCCTGCTCACCAGCAAACCCGTGAATCGCCGGAGTGTGGCTGTGGCGGGGACACCGGCTGTGATGGGGGCACAGCGACAGGGCTGATGGCCTTGGGCATCCCATGGAGGGGTGAGCACAATGGCACACTGGGGCTCCAGCATGCCGGGGACCACCCTCCCCCGGGCCACTCTCCGGACACCCACGTAACGACACACCTGAACTGGAACCACAGCCTCGGTCCGTACCCGGTAAAGCCACAAGGGACAGACACGTTGGCCCCACTCCTCCTAATGATGAGAGTCTCACACAACATGAAGTTCCTAAGAGCAGATGCTTTCGCCATGCCCCCTATGAAATTAAGATCACTGGGCTCGAAGCAAGCTGCCAGCTTCATTTAATCAGAACTCCTTTTGCTGCGGTGCCCAGGAAGTGGTCCTTGCCCCTGGCCTGTGGCCCATCTCACAGCCCGAGGAGCAGGACCCCATTATCCAGCCCCACACCCCGAGGAGCAGGACCCCATTATCCACCTCACAGCCCAAGGAGCCGGACCCCATTATCCAGCCCCGCAGCCCAAGGAGCAGGACCCTGTTATCCAGCCCCACACCCCAAGGAGCAGGACCCCGTTATCCACCTCACAGCCCGAGGAGCAGGACCCCATTATCTACCTCACAGCCCAAGGAGCTGGACCCCCTTATCCAGCCCCACACCCCAAGGAGCAGGACCCCGTTATCCACCTCACAGCCCGAGGAGCAGGACCCCATTATCTACCTCACAGCCCAAGGAGCTGGACCCCCTTATCCAGCCCCACACCCCAAGGAGCAGGACCCCGTTATCCACCTCACACCCCAAGGAGCTGGACCGCTGGGCACCGCAGCCTGGGCAGTGCTCAGCCCCGGCAGCAACTCGGGCAGCGGTGCCAGGCACCGAGGAGCTCTCTGGCCAAACCTGGTTCCCAGGCTGGACACACTGGCCACGCTGGGCTTCTGATGGGTTGTTCGTGGGAGCAGAGACCAAGGCGTGCTCCGTCACCTCCCGTGGGCAGCGGGACAGGCTGAGCACGCGCGAGGGAACAGCGTTCAGCCAGCGGGAAGCCCGGGAGGTTTGTTAGGCACCAATGGCTTTGGAAGCAACAAGGAAGAATAAACGGAATTGACTGATGGATATAGAAATCAATAGCCCTGAAATATTTCATCCAAAGCCTCCTCCAGGTGACTGCAGAAAATGTTACATCTAAATCAGGTTCCCAGATGGCCCGGGAGCCGCTATAAGTTGTGTTGTTTGCTAGTCCCTCATGCTTTCAGACGAGGTGTGATTTAAAGGGTTTGTGCTGAGAATGGAGATGCCGAGACGTGTGAGCCTGCGGGCGGGCGGCGGGGAGCATGGCAGCAAAGCTCTGCTCCGGTATTTATAGGCTGGGAGGGTGCTGCAGGCAGGAGGGGGGATGAACCGAAGGACAGGATGGGAAAAGCAAGGGGCACCGGCACAGAGGGACCCGCCGAGACCTTCTCAGCAAAAGCTGTAAGGGGCTGCAGGGCAACCCAGAGCTGGGTGTCTGTGTCCCCGAGGGCACCCTGGCTTGGCACCCGGGGAGCAGGAGGAGGGGAAGGGCTGGGGCAACACAGCACGGCACAAGAGCATCCCACACACACCAACATGCAGTACACGTGCCGCTGTGGCAACCTTGCTTCTGTTTCTAGCTGTGAAGCCCCAGATCCCTGTTTTACAGTCCTCTCCCATGGAATTTATTTTTCAGTGTTTTCGGTGCTGCAGTTTTGTTTCCGCTGCTAAAGTTCCTGGGCACAGGTCCAAAGGGAACAACGACAACGCTGCCTGCTGTCACCCCTGCCAGCCTCCCAGGCCCCAGGGAGGGACAGGGGTCACAGAAGACGCTGCCTTGTGCCCTACAGGGCTCGTCCAGCCAAAGCATTTGCAAATGTCAGATCCTAAGTAACATGGGAAGCCTTTTCTTTAAAAATACCCAATATTTTTAAAAAACTCATTCAGCTGTAATGTTGCAGATGTTCCAGTTACACTGATGTACCCTGGTGTGAAAGCTGTGAGGCCCGGGCGGTGGTCCCCAGGACCCCAGGGCTCATGGCTATTATGCTGCGTTCTCCTTGGAGGCAGAGAGCAGCTCACGAGCTTTGGGCTTGTGCGTGACTTGCACCCGTCTTTTGTGCCAGCTTTTTTCAAAGCGTGAACTCGGTCAAATGTTTCCAAGCAAGAGTATTACCAAAGCCTACACAATTTCCATAGTCCCCATGCACGGCCATGGGGAGTCACCTATTTATTGTGGAGCTGCCATGTCCTTTTCGACCAGGCACTGAGGAGCTGCGGTGTTACCAGCGCACCCAAACTCAGACTCACCGTGTTCACCGCCACGGAGGGGTCAAACATCTTGGAAGGTGTCTGAGGGGATGGGGACCTGTGGGTGGCTGCCCCGTAAGCACCGACAGCAGCCAAAGGCATCGTAAGCGAGCCCGGGGCTTCACAGCAGCCTTGGGAACCCACCCCCCAGCTGCACAGTGCGGTGGGAGCCCGGCTCCTGCCAGCGGGCAGCGGCGGGGGTGCTGGCACTTCTCTCCTGCTCTGGCCGCAGAGGCAGCAGGCAATATTTTATCAGTTTGACCAATGAATGTTGTAACCCCATGACTGATGGGCCTAGTGTTTTAGCATGAATTATGGGCCTAACATGATGCTCACAGTTATCGATTATAAAATAAGTCTTTGTCACTGAGCCCTTCAGAAATCTTTGAGGGAAGAATGAAAGCTATTTTTTAAATATTAAGTGATCGATATATTGAATAAGTGACAAGGGATAACTTTTTGCCTGGCTGGCTGCTGCCGCAGGGGAGAACAGTCCCGACGGGTGCAGGCACCAGGCACCCAGGAGTCGCCCTGAAAAATGCAGGTGGGTGAACACCTCTGCTCGGCCCCGGCTGGTCCCCTGGGACATGCCGGGGCTCTGCCAAAGCACCACATCCCTCGGCCGGCACGGCCAGGCGTTGGTCCCTCCCTGGAACAGCTTCTTCCTCCGGTGAGATGAGAAACACACGGACACAACCGCACGACTACCCCGTCCCGGTCCAGCGGGGCAACACCTCCACCTCAACGCAATCAATGACAAACTCATGTTACAGTGTCCCAGAGAAGCGCAACGGCAGCCACGTATTTCTGTTCCTGTCCAAGCAGCATTGATTTTAAATGGGTTTTGCATTGGAAAAATAGTAACACCGCACAAGACTTGACTAGCTGGAA
>NW_010120300.1:0-5910 GCF_000699245.1 Pterocles gutturalis
CAAGAGGTTTCTTGGAACAGAGGTTTCTTGGATGCCTCCTTGGAAGTATTACTCCAGTGCTTTGAAAGACTTTTTAAAAATTATTGTTTTTTGGTCCTTTTTTCCCTTTCCCCTGCTCCTGGGCTCTGGCAAGGGGCTGTTTTCCCGGCTGCCTTTGCACAGCGCTCAGCTCCACAGAGAGTCTCACATCTCCCCACTGCAGGTGCTTCAGCAGCTGTATGTTCCCGCTGGAAATCCCAGGAATGGGGGGTTTGGAGCTGATGCGCGGTGTGCGGAGGGGGTCATGGCGATCATTGGGGCTCATCATTGACACGATGGACGGTCAACTTCAGACCAGATCCTGAGTGTAGGAGGGACCTGCTGAAAGGGGGACCACAAACAAAACCAAGGTCTCCCAGTGCATCTTGGGGAGACTCAGGGTGGGTTTAGACCCTTTGATCAAAGCCGTCGCAGTGTTTGCTGCTTGGGAAGCAGCGAGCCCAAGCAAACATCTAGTGCTCATCACTGCTGGCCTCAGCTTTAACATCCATGTCCTGGAGCAAGGAGCAAGGTCAGAAGATGCTTTGAGCAACGGGTCAGGGCCCTGAGGGCACTAACGGGCATCGATGGCCCCAAGCAGCCTCATGGGGGACCTCGCCCACACCTACCCATGGGCATGGGTCTCTATTTAAGCTCAGCCCCGGTGCTAAGTCCTAGCCTGAGCTTTCTTGTTGGTGGGTCTCTCTCGAGCTTGGCCATCCCTCAGTGCAGGGACTGACTTTCTGCCTTGGCCTCAGTGCCATCATGTCCCAATGGACCTGCCCATCAATCTTTATCTCACCTTGGCCTCTGTCACCAGACCTGATCCTGCCCTGTGTGTCGACTTCCCCACTTGAATCTGGACCGACATCATAATCGCAACCTTGGCTTGGAGATCTGGGCTCGGGGTTGACCTGGCTGCCATCCCCGGCTCTGTCCTGCTTGCCCATGGTTGGGGACTGCAGGATGGACCAGGGCTGGTGAGGACCTTCCTGGAGCAGTGTTGGGGATGGGGTCACGGTGGGGACGGTCACCTCCACCAGGACAAACCAAGGGGCATGGGCTGGCTTAGAGGGGTGTGAGCGGGCGGCTCAGTTCTCCCCACTCTGGACACCCTGAGGTCCATCTCATCTCCTGTTGGATGCTCCCTCTGGTGCAGGTGACTCCATGGAGCCTGTGTCCCTTGGCCCGTTCATGGTCCATGAGGAGGAGGTACCCAGGGGGGTCGGGAGGTGTCCCTGCTGGGAGCAGGTGGAGGGTGGTTTGATGTGTCCCCCTCCCCTTGTCTCTCTGCCACTAGCTGCAGCCCAGAACTGGATGTTTGCAGAGAAAGATGTCCCAAGCTGACAGCTTGACGGGGCCAAGGACATGAGTGGGGTCACAGCAGGATTTGTGTTTCTGTGTCAAAGCCTTTGCCACCTTATTTTGCCCAAAGTGGGAATGGCCGGTCTGGGCACCGAGGGGGTCCTGTGCAGGTGGGGATGGAAGAAATCTCGTCCCTCCAGGTCTCTCTGCTCTTCCCACTCCCTCCGATCTCCGGGACAAGTCGTAGCTGGAGCCGTGGGCTGTGGCAAAAGTGTCCCCACACACAGCAGCTCCCTGTGACCCTCCTTCCCTCCTGCTGTGACAATGCAGACGGGACCCAACCGTGCTGAGTTCATGGGTGTCACTTAGCATCCAAGTGCAGTGACAAACGTCGAGTCCTTAGTGGTAGAGAAGGATGACGTTGTGGATCGAAGCTTTTTTTGGGGAAAGTTCTTGGCTGTGGGTGCTGCAGTGCTCCCCATGTCACTGTTCAGGGTCTCTGTGACCTGGGATGAGGTGACAGCTCTGGCTGGTGGCATCCGAAAGTGTCTCAGGGCAGTGTCATGCGTTGGGACAAACCAACATCAAATCTGCCTTGTGCCACGAGGAGCAACGGGGAGAGAAGCAGAAGCTTTGGTGAAAGAATGGAAAAAAGTGATCAAAGGAGCGAGATAAAAAATAATGGCAGGGACAGCCTTCCGTGTGGGATTATTTAATAATAAGGTAATTAATGCTTTATACCTCACTGACTCCCTTTATGTAAGGATCACAAAGCACTTCACAAACACTAATTAATCTTCCCCAACATTCCTGCGGGGAAGGTCACTGAGCTACTGAGCGTGAGGGAAATCTTGTCATTGGTGAAGGTGGCAGCTCTCCAGGCATGAGGGATGCTCGGGTGTGATGGCAGGACATGGAGAGCTCTTCTTCCTCGCTGATGACTTCAAATGATTTCATAGAACTTCCTCAGAGAGAAAAAATATCTTTGAGTTGTCATGGGCAGCTGGGACTGGGCAGAGGTGGGTCTGAAAGATCATAGAATCACAGAACAGTTTGGGTTGGAAGGGACCTTAAAGCCCCCCCAGTGCCACCCCCTGCCATGGGCAGGGACACCTCCCACTAGCCCAGGTTGCCCAAAGCCTCATCCAGCCTGGCCTTGAACCCCTCCAGGATGACCCACGCCAAAGCCATTGAGCATCCCAGAGGACACCGAGGAGGCCGGGGTCTCTCCAGGCGACCTCCAGCACCAGTGCCCATCCGAGGGTTGAGTGAGCGTAAGGCACCCACAATGGGCAAATCTGTGACTCTTAGGAAAAAAATCCCAGGGTGAAGTGGGTTTCCATTTGGATCTGAGCTGCGGCTGGTCCTGCGAAAGGCAGAGCAAAGAACATCAGGTGACAAAGGGGGGAAGATATTTTCTGATGACAAATATTCAGCCTGATGTCACTGATTTGTGACATTCGGATGGCTACAGAGGACTGCATGTCAATGTAGGGTTTTACATCCCCAGGGTAGTAAAAAGGTCGAAGTTTGTGGCTCCAGGGAAGATGCTCATCCCCAGCTGTGCCCAGAAGAGTGTCTCTTCTGTAGGATGTCCCACCCTGGAGAGGTGGAGGGCCCCGCTTTGGGATGTCAGAGCATCCCAGTGGGATCACGCTGTCATTGCTCAGTGTTGCAAATATCTTTGGTTGTCCTCATTTGTAGGTCCTGGTAGTGGTGTCGGCATGGCTGCGCCAGACCCAGCCTCGGGCTGCCCACGTGGAAAGAAGAAGCTGCCAGGTCTGTGTTTTGGGTTTTTTCCTTTTTTTTTTTAGACAGCTTATGAGAAAGTTGACTGTGGGACAGGGTTGTGAGATGGGGAAAGAGCAGATTTGGGGTGAAATGGTCTGGAAGGATTGACTGGGGTGCAGGAGGTGGGGAACATGGCTGGGACGTCCCTTGCTTGGTGGTATCTACACTGGGAGAGCAAAAATGAAATCAGGAGAGGAACGACCAGCCTTCAGAACAGCAAAACCTGTGCTTGGAGGAGTCATCTTTCACCTGGCATGATTAAACTGTTAAACCAAGACCCGAGCCCAAGCAGTTAGCCTGAGGCTGAGAGGGGAAGCGCAGTCCTACATCTCTAGAAGCTTCTGCCCCCCATCCCCTCTGTCTGTGACCCAGCTGGCCCTGAAGACCCAGCTCTGTCCCAGTGTCCCTCCAGCTGCTCTTGAGGTGCAGAAGCACTACGGAAAGCCCATCTCGCCAGCAGTGGGTCACCATCAGCCCAGTGGCACCATCACTGGTCCTTGTGTCCTTGGAGGCCAGAGGCTGATGGCCAGAGCCTGGCGCTGGTGCGAGCTGGTGGAACTCCTCTTGCTTTTCCAGCTTTCACCTGGGAGGTGAAGGCCAACGACCGGAACTACCACACGCAGTTCAAGAAGAAATTCGCTTTCTGTCTGACCAAGAAGAAGTATGCGGTGAGTCAGCCCAGGCCAGTCCTGGGCCACTTCTTTACTCAGCCCCTGATTCCTGAGCTGCGGGTGGTTGGGGTGACATGACATCCTCAATGAAGAGGAAGGACTGCGCCCTGCCTGGTGCCTCAGATGCCCTCTGAGGCTGTCAGACAAGGAGAAGAACTGTGTGAAAGACACTTTTTAATCTGGTGATCAAATCAAAACAAAGGTTTTTGAAAAACGTTTTGATTGAACAAAACCAGATTATTTTTTTTCCCCCAGATGAATAATGACCATCGTGTTGGGGGTCAGTTGGGTATGCTTCAGATGATTAGAAGCAAAATATTTTGTTTCAATTTTAAGTCTTTGCTTTAATAAATCTTCTTTTTCCTTATGGCTTTTGTAAGTTTTTAAAGGAATCTTTGATGTCATAAGAAGTTGAGAAGTCCTAAAAATACCAGAATGTTTTTGGCATTTTCAAGACCCATCCTCAATGTCATGGGGCTGAACTCCCGTGGTGGCTTTGACCTGCCTTTCTCCTGCAGGGCAACGCCATCAAGACAGCCAAGTACAACATCTTCACCTTTCTGCCGCTGAACCTCTACGAGCAGTTCCACCGAATGGCCAACGTCTACTTCGTCTTTGTCATCCTCTTACAGGTGAGATGGGCACCAAGGTGAGAACAAGCGTGGCTGAGACTGTCTAGCAAAGAAGGGTTGTCTGGTGTGTAGAGTAGGGGACTCTGCTCTCAAATGGTGTCAAGGACGCTGCTTTTCAGTGGTGTTCATGGTCTTCCATGAACTCTGAGGGGTTTAATCTACGTTAAGTTTGGTTACTTTAAAGTGATTGGATTTGGATGGAAGCTAAGCTCATGTAGACCACACCTAAACAGAAATCCTACCCTCAGTGACGCACATGCATGTCACATATCCATTTTAAATAGAGGTGGAAACTCAACAAAACAGTTCTGCGTAGACAGAGATGGTGATTTGATTTGTGAGATGGGTTCCTGCCATCCTCGGGCGCTGGCTGGGGATCGGAGCTGGGAGCAAGGGGGAGTCACTCAGTCACCTAAATTGTCCCAAAGTGGTGTGAAAGTTGTGTCAGTGGTGTAAAATTCTCCTTCTCTAGGCCTTCCCTGAGATCTCCACGCTGCCCTGGTACACTCTGCTGTTCCCCCTGAGCTGCCTTCTTACCATCCGGGGTCTACGAGACCTGATCGATGACATTGTGAGTACGAGTTGGAGTGCAAGGTTGTGAGCGTTGGGCATGGGTCTGGTGGGGCACGGTCAGCAGGACAGGCCCCTTTGCTGTAGGGAGATCTGAAAAGTTGGGAGTTGCTGTCATTCATCGCTCCTGAGGTGCCATCAACTCTACCATGTCCAAAACACTTTCTGTTTTCCATTGGGAAGGGTATGACCGGCCGGTTGCTTTCCTTTAGGTCTACACCCTCATCTCTGTCATCTTTACTCTCTTACCCAATGGCCATATTCCCAGGTTGGTCCCCAGAAATACCTTGGGGGAATTTTGCCTCTTGATTCATCAGAATACATCTTCTGATTGCTCCAGAAAGTAGATCTTGCCCCGGCACTGAGGAGGCAGGTTGTGGCATTGAGAGGGTTGTTTCCATGGGACGAGGAAGCCTGGCATGGCCCATCCCTTTCTTTTTTCTCTCCTCTATGCAGGGCCGTCACCAAAGTGACAGAAACATCAACAGCAGGCCATGTGAAATCCTGTCTGGGAAGAGGTGAGGGGCTTTGGGGAGCTGTACCCCATGTTTTCCAGTCCTGGGTGGAACAATGGATCATCCAAAGTGCTGAGCATCCTTGAGCATAGCCCCTGGGAAGAGTTTTGGTGGGAATCTCCCTGACTCTGCAAACTCCCATCACCTCCCAAAACCTGCTGCGGGTCCAGCTGTAGGAACGATCATATCCTAATCACAGGTCTAAAAAAAGCCCTAATTTGCTGTGATATGCTCGGAGGAGGGTTTCCTGGCCACCAAAGTTTCTCCAGGTCTTCACATCTAACCCATGGAGTCACATTTCCCACCCATGGGCAGGGGGCCGAAAGTCCCCGCCACCTGTAGGCACAGGGGACATTGATGTGACAAATGGGTCCTGGCCATCCTCCG
Source organism: Pterocles gutturalis (assembly GCF_000699245.1). Lineage (NCBI taxonomy): Eukaryota > Metazoa > Chordata > Aves > Pterocliformes > Pteroclidae > Pterocles > Pterocles gutturalis. Next base: position 5,890 of record NW_010120300.1, read on the forward strand.
GGCTCGGTCACCCTTCCACCA
>NW_010120301.1:0-11497 GCF_000699245.1 Pterocles gutturalis
GGACTGGGGGGGATGTGTGGGACTGGATGTGTGTGATAGGGGTGAGGATTGGTGGGAGCTGTGAGGCTGCATGTGTGTGACAAGATTGAGGGGAGATGTGGGGTCACCTCCATGTGCCAGGGCTCAGGATGGGGGGAGATGTGGGTCCACATCTGTGTGACAGGGGTCAGGATTGGGGGGAGATGAGGGCAGGGGGTACAGGAGGACATATTTCAGTCTGGAGATGAAAACCACACACCCAACCTTCCTAAGCGAGTAGGATGGGACCAAATCCCACTTTTATTTCAGTGCTCTAACAGTAAAACTTCTGCAGGAAGACACGGTTCGGGGAGAGAGGTTGGGAGTGTGAGGATGGGGGAGAGGATCTCTGCTTGGGGCTGCTACGTTTGTCAGTGTGGGAAGGGAAGTCTTGGGGCTCAAACTGGATTAAAAACCTGTCAAAAAAACCCCCAGGCAACGAGTTCTTGTATAATTCTTCCAGCAATCCTGATGGTAACTGTTTCACGGCTGAATCGTTGTACCTGTAAGAAGCAGGTAATGTGATTTGCGTTTTATATTTTTTAATTTATTTTTTTTTTTTTTAGGTAGTAATGTACAGTTGAAGTATTTGTCCCAAAAAGCAAATTATTTATGTTCCCATTTAGTGAAGAATTATGTGACAAGTTTTTAAGTGGGTGGCAGGAAGGAACTGTAGTATATTTTGGTGATGGAACTAGCAGAAAAAAGCATTGACAGGAGAGTTAGTTGGATAAATATTACCTATATTTACTGGTGAAAATAATCTGCTTTTTTTTTAGTACACTAAACATGACTCTGGCTAAAGGTAAACTCCATTTATAAAGGTTGTTTTGGGTGACTTTTTTTCTTTTTCTTTACTCTTGTGCTGTCTGAGAATCTTACTGTATAAAAGTCGACAGATTTTGTCATTTCTCTGTTATTACAGAAAATGACGCCAGAACAGAGTACAACGACTTCCCTCATCGACAGAACCATCCAGATGAGGAAGGAGACTGAAGCCCGGAAGGTGGTCTTGGCCTGGGGAGTACTGAATGTATCTGTTGCGGGCATGATATATATGGAAATGTACGTTAATTCTTACGTCTCATTTGGACAAGCTACTTTTACATCCCAAAATACTTCCTGAGACCTAATTGTTATAAAATGGCAAATTCTTGGTTTTATTTTCAGGACTGGAAAACTCATAAGCTCGTATTACAACATCACGTGCTGGCCACTCTGGTATATTGGTGAGTCGCTGCAGCATTTCAATTAATTTTTCAGGGTTCTTTTCTTTTTTTCATTTGTCAGTTTTAATGCCAGAGATGTCATTTTTAACCCAGCCTTTGTTTTGGTTTTCCTTTTTTGGTTTGTTTTAAATTTAAACCAAAATTTGGTTCGCTTTCTGTTATCTCCCTTTAAACTGTTGGGACTTCAACAGTTTTAGTGACAAATAAGGAGCTTGATGTATCATGAAAAATAACTTGTTTGATGTGCTAAATCTATTTAATGTGAGGCTTTGGAGAACACCGCAGATTTTACTATGTTGTATTGTGTGCGTGCATGGCATTTCACCATAATTCAGGTTTGTTTCAGATGCGTAGACTCTAAGCTGGCTGTATCAAATACTACTGGAGGGTGAAGAAAGAGGGAGAGAAAAATAATGAGATGAGCGACAGATGATTTGACAGATTTCATTGCAGGAATTATGTCCTTTTTGGAAAATAACTGTCCATTTTAAAAAAATAAATTTTAGCAATATAAATTAATCTCAGTGTAGGAACGAAAATTATCTCCAACACTTCTTGCATAAAAAGATGAAGAAATCTTAGATATTTCCCCAAATTGGTTCTTACTGATAGCACTAATAATGACCTATTTTTGAGGGGCATATGCCTGTTTTTTGCAAATAATATACTTGTATTATTCCCTGTGCTGAAGCTATGGCTGTGTTTCTTCTAGAACTAGCACTTGCATCTCTGTTCAGCCTGAATGCCTTGTTTGATTTCTGGAGGTACTTCAAATACACAGTGGCACCAACGAGCTTGGTCATGACTCCTGCCCAGCAGACCCTGCTGGGGCTGCGGGATGCAGGTCGGTGTCAGAAATATCTGTCTTTTTTTTAATTTATTCTTTTTTGTTTAGAGATGGTGTCTTCCTCAAGTGCAGGAGTCTGTAGTGAAGTGAGTTCTGAATTGCCTCATTTGGTAACGAGAACCAAATTAGAGGGACAGTCAGACCTTTGTGTGAAATCTGAAAATGACAGCCTAGAGAGCAGTCGCTCAGAAAGCTCTTGAACAAAGAGCAAAGTTTTAAAATAAAGCAGAGCCTGCCAAGGTAGATAAACCAAAAGCAAATTAATTCATTGTGCTAAAGATGCCTAAAGGAAGGCGATAGAGTAGCTGATGAAACAGGTTAGAGGAGCCCTCAGGGTTATGCAGGGCACCTGGTAACATTTAACTGAAATCTGAAGCTGTAGGATTTGTAGTGAGTTACAGTCGTGTGTCTCAGTCTTCTCTTTTTTTCCTGTCAGTGGATTGACAGCTGAGTTCTGTAGGGGACAGATTTTTCTAGTGTCCCTCTAGCATCTTTTTAAAATTGCCTTAAGATAGCATTTTGTATGCGGTTGGTTATACATTTAAAGGCGGGAGGAAAGTTTGGGGGTGCTGCATCCGCAATGCTAATTCTCTTTTTATTTGCAGCGGTACAAACAACTCCACCACGTGAGCTGGCAGCAAAGAACGTCGCATGTTCGATGCCTTCTCTGATCCAGGGTCAAAGTGTGCTGAGTTACAGCCCGTCCCGCTCCCCTGGTGCCAGTCCAAAGTTCATGACTACCGGTTGTATCACGGGGTACAGCCCTCAGCTACAGGCTCCGTCCAGCCACAGCGCTTTTTCGGGCAGCGCAGTGACACATTCACCGTGCAGCACCTACAATAAGGTAATGACCGAGAGAGCTCCCCAGGGGACAGTTTGGTCCTTGTGTTGTGCCACATGCCAGCGAAGGTGCGCAGCAGGCAGCGGAGGGTTAGGTATTTGTGTATTTGCTCTTTCTGCAAAGTAGATGTAAACTTGTCATATCGGGATTTATCTTTTTTTCCCTATTGTCACTTCATTTGTTTTAGAGCGGTGAGTTGGTTTCAGAACAAAGCAAAAACAAGAAACTGAAATGTAAATACGAAAGAAAAGGAAAAAACCAACCCAAGCCCCAAACAAGAGTCCTTTATGTTCACGTCGTTTACAAATCAAGGTAGAATTCTGTCTTCCTCATATGACAGGACTGTTTGTTTTTATTCGCCCAAGGTTCCCAGCTTCAGCCCCCCTCCTGGTGGATCACCATACCCCACGAGTATTGGACCCATGGAAACTGGCGGGCTACGGTCTCGTTACTGCTCTTCACCCGTTATGTATAATTCTCCTACCGGGAAAGACGACTATATGACAGACCTCCAGCTGCTGGACATCCTCCTTCGAAACAAAGAGGAGAAGCAGGACAGAGTTCAACTCGGTAAATAAACAAACTGGTTTGATGGGGAAAGCTTGGCAATGAGAAGCTGTTGGGTTTATTCGAGATTGGCTTTTGCGGGTGAGAAAAGTTGCAAAAGATTCCAAGCGTAGTTTATGGTTATCACCTGTGACCTTGGTAAAGGCGGTTGATGAAAATTTTAATCTTCTACCAAGGAATTAGGACGTGAGGTAGAACGACGTCGTTTCTACACATCTCCGCGGCTTAGGAGCTTCAGAAAGTTTTCCTCCAAATATTCCTTTGGATAGGATACATCCTGCAGTTGCAGCGTATGGAAATGGGCGCTGATAGCTTGTCTCTGGTGGTGGACCGTGATAAGATGAGGGGTTTTATCACCATGATGAGGGGGATATCGTGTGGGGAAGGCATTTCAGATAAAGGGGGGGATTTCCCCACGGGCAGTTTCTGTCCTGGATGGAGACAGTCAAGGTGAAGGTGAAATCACTGTTTATGCAGACTGACTTGAGTGTACATATTCATGGTAGTTCGTGTCTCTTTGTCAAAACCTTAATATACTGATGTATTTCCTGGACTGTTATTTCCAGAATTCCTTGGCAATAATTATACATGACTGTTTAATGAATGAATCATTTCAGGAAGTTCAGATTCCAGCTCTCCTTCCAGCAGCCCAACTTTTTGGAACTACAGCCGTCCCATGGCAGACTACACACAGCTGCTGAGAAAGTTCCAGTATCAGCTGGCTTGCAGGTCTCAGGCTCCGTTGGCACACAAGGACGAAGCTGATCTGAGCTCAAGACAGGCTGCAGAAGAGGTAAATTTGGCAGCAAGGTGGTCAGGAGGGAGAAACAGGTCTCAAAAATTTTGCAAAGCTTTGGATTGGAGCTGTATCAAAAATGTTGGAGAGAGATATCTTCTAGCATTTAACCATCTTCATACAGCTTCACTGTAAATGGACTTTTCAGATTCTGAATTTTAGTTGGAAAATTATTTCTACCTTGGAGAGCGAGGCTTACACTGATAAAACACATTTGTGACATAAAAAATGAGTTGAAACTGATAAGTATTTAACCCAGAGGAACAGGTGAGGGATATAAAGCACTGCCTTTATGCTTGCTTCTGAAATAAATCTGATGCGAAGGAGTACAATTCACACGGCTTCAATTAAATTTGATCAATTTTCTTTATTTCCTACATTAACCTAATGAAGCTTCCTATTCAAATACCTCTTAAATCAGTCCTACAGTTCAGATCAATTTTATCCTCATAGAGCAGAAAGCTTAAAACTGAACTTGGGCTCATGCATGATGATTGTACCGTGAGTGGAGAGCGGGAGTGTTGTATGCGAAGCTGCTGCAGAAGTCGCAGAATGTGGGGAAAAACGCGATTTGAATTATGTGCTGTAGTTAGTATCGGAAATTATGATAAACCCTAAAATCTCTTGGAATTCTGTTCTTAAATGTACTTAATAAACCTTTCCGTAGATTTGGGCACGGGTGACAATGAACCGCCAGCTCCTTCATCACATGGATTCCTGGACTGCTAAGTTCAGAAACGTAAGTCCTGTCCCTAAGGTCTGCCTGGTTTTTAGGAGCAAGCTCAGCGGAGTGGAAAACTGACTCCGTGTTCCCTGGAAGCCAAAGGAGGTGGGGAGAATTCCAGGGTCTGAGGATTGGGGTGGGCTGGAGGAGATAAAAATGCAGCATGCTTGAGGAGAGGAGCGTTTTCAACCTGACCTCAGTGGTTTGTATTCTGCAAACTTCACAGTTGTAAAGTTCATCCACCTTGGAATGAGAAACAAAAGCATCTCAGATCCGATAAGATTTGGTTTTCCTTGCTGTAATTCAGATGGCTAAATTTCTGCACTATTTCAAACTCATTCTCCTGGGCTCAAAAGCATGGAAAATTCCAACCCAAAGGTTGATTTTTTTTTTTTCCTGACAGTCCTGAGCAACATAATAAAAAGCAAAAAGATAAACCTTGATCTTAGCAATAGCAATTGCTAGAGCAGAGGAGACTTAGTTACACAAAACGGCAAAATAATTAGTGAATCAGCTTTGAATTGCCCCTTCAGTCATAGCATCTATCCAGGTGTATGGGTTTGGGTTTTTTTTAAAAGTAATAACATAAATGAAAAGCAAAGATTTGTATGAGATCCATACCAGATTCCTGAGCATCTGTTCCCAAGTCCTGTCACGTACAAATCCCACACGTCGCATTTATCAGCTACTTGATTTCCTGCAACAAATATGAGAGGGAGTGAACCCATCAAAGAATAAATTATCTTTATGGTTGGAGGGCTCGGCTTCGTAATACCCCTTTCCCCATTGTTCCGAAAAGCTTTATCTGATACTTTCTGGAGATTTGTTTTCCTGGCTCCTTTCCATTGAATTTTCTGGCCTTTTAGAAGGTATTAAAGAGTCATTTAAACTCCACCTAACGTGATATTCTGGTTTAATTACTTTCCTCCTTGCTTGGCTTCGGTGTTTCTGTTGTTCATCTGCTTTGTGATTGTAAATGATGCTTAGCAGGATGTAAGATAAGGGTTGGGGTTTTTTTTAACATTTTCGTTGCTTCTGACCTCTTGAATTTTCCCCTTTTTCTTTCCTAGTGGATTAGTGACACGATTCTAGTGCCTCTTGTCCAAGAGATCGAGTCTGTGAGCACTCAGCTGAGGAGAATGGGATGTCCAGAACTGCAGATCGGAGGTAGGAGGAGGCAGTAGTTTTGGGGTTCCTTCAACCATGAAGGGCCACTCCACAGCTGGGGAGTTGTGTAGGTGTTCTATAAATTACTGTTCCATTTCTGCTCTATATTGGTCTGGTCTTTGTTCCATGTCATACATGGAACATGTTTCTTCATAGGACTTCTGGAAATATTGATCAAGTCACACTGATGCCTATCTCATATGAATTCATAAACCTCTTCTTTATTTCTTTTTTTTCCTTTTTTTTTTCTTTTTTTTTCTTTTTTCCCCCCTCCCTAAACTTACTGCTGGGGAATTACAGGCTCAAATTATCATTGATTATCGCATAATATTTCAGAAATTGTCAGAAAATATTTCAAGGATAGATGTGCTACAAATGCTCGGTGTCTCCCTATAAACTCTCAGTGGCTCCAGTCCTTTGTGCTTTTCCAAATTCTTCCTTAAAATCATCTGCTTTCTGAAATAACTTTTTTTTTTTTTATTTTGATGAGCTGGAGTTGTGCTTTTCGTGTCACCCTACAATTCTGAAGGAACCATTCCTTTTAAGCTGAAAGAGGGGAGATTGAGACGAGATACTGGGAAGAAATGTTTTCCTGTGCGGGGGGTGAGGCAGTGGCCCAGGGTGCCCAGAGAAGCTGTGGATGCCCCATCCCTGGAGGGGTTCAAGGCCAGGCTGGATGAGGCTTTGGGCAACCTGGGCTGGTGGGAGGTGTCCCTGCCCATGGCAGGGGGTGGCACTGGGTGGGCTTTAAGGTCCCTTCCCACCCAAACCATCCTGGTATTCTGTGATTCTATGTTCTGGCTCTTGTTGTGTTGCAGAAGCCAGCATCAGCAGCCTGAAGCAGGCAGCGCTCGTTAAAGCTCCGCTCATTCCAACCCTCAACACTATCGTGCAGTATTTGGATCTTACACCAAGCCAGGAGTATTTGGTCGAAAGGATCAGAGGTACGTGGTGTCACCATCCTGCCTCGAAAACACTTCCATTTCCCCAGGGAAGCTTTGGTGGCATCAGATGTTGCTCCAGTGGAGATGTTTGAGGAGTTGCAGCAGGGATGGGAGCTGCTTTTAAGCAGGAGAGATGTTTCTTTGCAACTTTCTCTTTTTAGAGCGATATAATGATGCAGGACTTGGATGTAACTTCAGGAATGTTTTTGAAAAGCTTTATTTCTCATTTTCCTTCTGCGTGGTTGGGGCACAAAGTTTAATCCCGTCATTAACTCCAAATAAAAATCATCCCATAAATTTACCTCCCCATATTAATGTCTTTACAAGCATTTCATTAGTTGATTTTTTTCCTGTTTTGTACACCAGAAACATGTATGAAACCCCTGAAACTAGTATAAAATCCCACTTTCCTACACTTTCAACCCCCAGTAACTGAATAAATCTTGTTGCTTTCAGAGCTTTCCCAGGGAGGATGCATGAGTTCCTTCCAGTGGAACGGAGGAGGGGATTTCAAAGGCCGCAAGTGGGACACCGACTTGCCCACTGACTCCTCTGTAAGTTTTTAAAGACGTTTTGATACGACGGCTTAAAGCGAGTTACTTTGCATCGCTCACACGGATAATCCTGTTCTGCTCGGTGAGATTACCTGGGGAATAACGCAAATGGGATTGGACATTGCGAAGATCACAAAAATATAATCTCAGTTTAGTCTTGGGCTGGGCTTTTACTTAGACTCCCCTGAAATATCTGTCAGCTAACTACGGGGAGCAGCCTGACAGGCTTGTTGGGGCAGTTCTCTTGCTATATTTTTTTAAAAAGTAAAATGTCTGCCTTCGCCTGACAGTCTCTAATGCAAGGAAAAGCTTTCACCGTGCTCTCATTTTTCAAAAAAAGGAAAAAAAATGCAGATGGAGTGGCAGGACTGCTGTTTAATCTGGTAAATATTTTGTGAGAAATCTGAAGATGTTGCGTATCCTGCTTGAGAGAAGCCTTGTAGGGACGCTTTGCCCCTTAATATGAGAGGTCAGGAGGGACAGCACCTCAGTGTAAAGTTGAAAATTCAGCTGAGGTGATGAAAATCATTAAAAGAAAGATCACAGAACAATTCAGGGAGTAGAAAACAGGTTTTACAGTGTGAGTCTTCAGCTGAACTCCATCTGAAGTAGAGTTGGGTGATTTTTTTATTTTATTTTTTTATTCCTCTCCTCACTGTAAATAGATTTTCAGTTACTTGGGAGAATAAAAACCAGGAGGTCTGAATGCCAGAGCTTCACAACCTTGCTGACAAAGATGTAACGAGATTCAGTTGCTGGAAGCTGAAGTTGTATGAAATCAGTCCTGAAATGGGATTTAATTTTCTGTTTGTGAAGCTGATTCAATATTTGGTAGCGACTGGCCACGCAGCTGCTCTTAGGGTCTTGAGAGAAGTGTTTAAAGATCATGAGACCCAGCAGCACACCCTGGAATTCGGTCTTTTATTTCGGAGAGGTGCTGTTGGTCAGTTTATTAAACTTTTAAGAATTCTAGGAAAGAAGTTCTGATAGAAGAGCTTAATATAAACACTTGCTGTGAAATTTTGATATTAACTTCCTCAAGACAATTACTATTTAAAAAAAAAAAAAAATCACATTTTTGTTAATCACTGCGGGTAAAACAAAGCAGCGATTTCCAAGTTGCATCTCCCAAACTTCTTGAGACTTTTGGCATTTAGCCCAGAGAAACTTTTATTTTGTGTACAAAACAGATCCTGCTGTATATAATGAAAACAGAAGGCACAGATAATTCGGTGACATTGCCCACAGAAAATGTTGAGAACTCTCCAGGAAGGGTTTAAAACACAAACAGGCTGTGGCGTGGTTTTCTGGATACTCGTTCTAGGACTTTTATTTCAAAATTTTGACGTTCTTAATAAGACTCGTGGCTTTTCCAGAGGTTTATATTTTGCTATTTGTGAGAAGAAAGTAGAAATTTGCTCGATAGGTGTGAAACCAAAGCTGCAATTTGATTTCATCTGCCCTTCTCAGCCACATCTCCGCCTAAATACGCTGAGTAAGATCTGCGACTTTGCCAAATTCTGCAAGATGCCAGGAGAAAGTCGCTTGTGTGTGAACTGAGCTCCCGACGTGCAGCATCAGTTTATCGCCTTGTGACTGATGCTGGAAAAAAATAATCTTGTCTTCACCCCGGCAGTGTGCCTGGACTGTCAAAATCTCCGCTGAGATAAAAAAAAAAAAGCGGCCGTGTTTTTAAGAACACTAAAATGAGATTATTTTTTTTTCTTTGCCCAGATCATTATGCACGTCTTCTGCACTTACCTCGACTCCAGGCTCCCACCTCACCCCAAATATCCCGACGGCAAAACCTTCACTTCCCAACACTTCTTTCAGACACCAGATAAACCAGGTACCGACGCTCGCGTTTAGCTGCTCTTCTCTCGGATCCTGCCAGTGCCCTTAAAACCCCCGTTTATCTTATAACTTTTAACTTTTGCAGACATTTCAAATGAAAACGTTTTCTGCATCTACCAAAGCAGCATCAATCCGCCCCACTACGAGCTGATCTACCAGCGCTATGTCGACAGCCTCCCCAAGGTACGATGGCGTTAGTTGGGAAATTGTTGGCAGCTGTACTTTTTTTTTTTGTTTTTACATCCTGGCCCCATTTTTTGACTATTTACACAGAAGGAAGTAAACACTAGCTTGGTCTTTTAGTCTGCTACTAAGTAGTACCTTTAGTATCTATTTAAAATACGTAAGTACCTTGGTAGTAGCTTCCTCTTGTTTATTTTCTGAGAATTTATTTTAAAATGTAATCTCTGATGTCCGTTGTCGCCCCTTAAAGCCCACAAGCCCCGTGCTCATCTGTAGGAATTCTGAGGGGAAGCTTCCAGACTCAAAACCCTGACATTCTCCTGTGAATTTTTGATTTTATCTCTGCTTTCCGAAAAGCTCCGGAATTTAAAGTATTTGGAGATGATAATCCAGCCAAAACCCACATTTGGTCTTTTTTCTGATATTTTTAATTAAAAAAAAATATTGAGGCAAAAAGCCCGAGAAGCCTCCCCGTACGGCACTTCGTGACTGTGATTTCACATCCGTGACTTGATTTCTGAATTCTTCTCTTTTCCTGTGGGTTCAGGGCAGAAACAACATGTTCCACACCTTGCTTATGTTTCTCTACATCATAAAGACAAGAGAATCTGGGATGCTCGGGTAAGTTAGTCATTTTCTCGTTGGAAACAATGGCAATTTTTTCATAAAATTGGATAAATCTTACATCCACGAACAATAAAAAAAAAAGAATATCCAGATTCCCCTTCTTCATGGCAAAGCACGATACCTGCCTGCGAGTTAAAAAGCCAAAATGGGGAATTTTTAGATTAATTTTAGAAAAATTTACACATTTTTCGTGTAGTGTTTTAACCGGGCGCTCTAATTTCCATGTGATTTATCGTGACAACTTTTGGGTTTTTTTCAGGCGTGTAAATCTCGGTTTATCGGGCGTCAACGTTCTGTGGATTTTTGGAGATTAACATCTCCAGCAGGACGATGCTCTGCTGGCGAGACGGACTGAGCAGCATCGTTAGGTTCTTGATTTAAACACGGACTAATTTCAGGCATGAGAAAAGCAGAGTCAAAAAGCTGAGACTCATGGTGGTTCGTTTTATTCTGTATGATAAGAAAAAACTTTTTTTGTTTGTTTTTTTTTTTAAATCTCTGGTTACTGGCTGAATTGGCTTTTTAGACCCCACGAGATGTGTTGGGAGCCTGCGCTGTGGGCATGAAGGAACAAAAAAACTGTGTTGGACTTGCTGCTTTCATAAATAAGATTTTTATTTTAATTTTTTTTATTCTTTTCATTTTTATTTTTATTTTTTTGAACAAAAGCAGCCTGCCATCTGACTTGGGCAGTCTTGCAAGCTCTGAAATACCGGCTGCCTTCACTACAACCCCAGCGTTACCCTGCCTTTGCTTCTTTCTTTTATTTTTACTGCTCCCATCATTTTTTTTTATGCTCACAACCTCAGATTTTGGAAGCCTCACGGACTGACCAGGCTCTACAAACCCACGGACAAACTTCTTAAATCCCAGCTTTCGGGGGGAAAAAAAACCCAACCAACCACTTGGATTTGTTTCAAAGAAGGGATTGTTCAAACATTTGCCAAAAAACTTTTTATATAAGAGGAGGGGAAGAATCTGTTGTAAGTTCTGTTGAATTTTAGGATTTTAGATGTGTATATAGTTAATTGTTTTATTTTTTTAGAGGGGGGTAAAAATTCCTAAACCTTGAGATGCTGAAGATCTTTGTGAGTCTTATTGGTGTGTTTCCCCTTGCTGTTGTCAAAAAAAAAAACGCTTCTACCT
>NW_010120301.1:11550-11833 GCF_000699245.1 Pterocles gutturalis
TTTTTCAAAAAAATTTTTTTTTTCATTTTTTTTTTTTTTTTTTACTGCCGGCCTTGGGCACTGATGGGAGGGAAAAAAAGGAATTTGTACGGTGTCCTGTGCTCGGTTTTTATCTCCGCGGGAGAGGGAGTTTCTGTTTTTTAGTGTGAACCGACTGTTGTTCTCTCTCCCCAGGGAGCTGCAGGGGTTTTTCCAGGGGACTGATAACAAAAATGCCTCGTTTGGTTCCCAAATTAAATTAATTTGTTTTATCAAATCCCGGTTTGGGTTTTTCTTGTGGTTC
>NW_010120302.1:0-292 GCF_000699245.1 Pterocles gutturalis
CCCCGCTCCGAACAGCCCCCCCGGAGGCTCGGGCTGTGCTCTTTCATCTCCCCAGCCTTTGACAGCCCGTCTCGGCCCGGCTTTTAGCTGCGCGGAGCTGCTCCTAATGGAGCATTAACCTCGCAGAGCTGCTGCAATTACTCCACCACTAATTCTGACAGTTTTTGGTGTATCTGTTTGTTCTTTTGACAGGCAAAAGGAATTTCTTTTTAAAAGCTGTTTGATACATTCGAGACCTTCTGTCCACAGTTTCTGGTTTTTTGGGTTTTTTTTTTTTTTTTCCTGCCGGGGC
>NW_010120302.1:323-3584 GCF_000699245.1 Pterocles gutturalis
GGTGGGGGAGAGGAGCGGAGGGGAGACGCCACCTTCCCGCAGACACCTCCGAACCGGCACCAGCCGAGAGATCCCCCCTCCCGCCCCCGCTGGAAGTCACAGAAGCATTTGGTCTCTCCTGACCTCATTAGGGTAATTAGTAAACCTTTTGAAGCTGGGAGAAAGGCTCGGAGCGGTGGGAAAGCGGGAGAGCAAAGAGGCTCCGAACGGAGTGAGGGGATGGAGAAAGGGGAGAAAAACCTCCAACCCCAGGAGAGGCGACCCATGGGGACGGGGACACGGCAGAGGAGTGTGCTGGTGGCCTCGCTCCCCTAGACATCTCCCTAAATTGCCTCTTTTAGGAGGCTGGAAATTCCAGTCCTGGTGATCCTTTGGGATGGGGGGGCAGGGGCTGGGACCCTGGGATCTCGCTGCGGTTCTGGGATCTGCCGCCGCTTTTTCGGATCCCTTCACTGTGCCTCAGACCTTCCTGCTTTCAAGGAAAGGTTCCTCTGCGGTATTTCCATGGGGAGAACACGCTGGAGGGCGGGGGCCAGCTCTGACCACGTGCCTGCGCAGACCCCCACGAAACCACCCTCGATGGAAGCGGTGGATGACAAACACCTGGAGCTGAATCCTGCCAAGGCAATGGGGACATTCCTGCCGGCTTCACACGGAGGAAAAAAGTTCTTTTGGTGTGAACACCGCTTTCTAGAAGGGCCCGAGCCCCCAGCTCATACCTGCAGGCGCACGTGTGAACGGAATGGGAACTCTCAATAGGGACACAGAGTCCTCCCTTCCTCTGACAAACAGAAAACGTTTCCAGCGCACTCATCCAAGCCAGTCGAGAAGCCAAAACGATGACTGTGGAGAAGCTAAAGTTATAACATGGATAAAAACCTCCGCTTCTGAAAGAAGAAAGCCCTGTTTCAAACCTTTGCTACGTATCACAAAGGGCACAAACCCAATACCGCTCTGCGTCCTTTAGAAAGAGGGGGTTTGATGTGGGAGAAAAGCAGATTAAAATAACACAAGAGTGGGGAAAAAATACCCTGGTACCCGTGAATCTGACCCAGCGCATCCCCGGGTCCCGCTGCGCCTGCACACGACGCCCGCACGCTGCTGCGGTTCCGCTCGTCTCTGCTCACGTTCCCCACGACGTGACGAGGGTCCCCAGCCCCGGCGCCACACGAACCTCCATCCCTCAGGAGAGCATCCCTCCATCCCCCAGGAGAGCATCCCCTCGGGAATCTCCCCTGGGGCTGACCTCGGCCACCGGTGCCGGGCGGAGGGGGGAGCCCCTCCAAGCGCTGCCCACGGCAGTGGCCGCTCCACGGGATCATCCCGGGGGGAGCAGACACGGGGCAGGGAGCGCTGCAAACGGCATTTGTTGGGAAAGCCAACCCCAGCTGGGGCTGGGGCGGCCCTGGAGAGGCACCTGCCCGGGGTTCGGGGGTAAAGCAGCACCGTGTGTCCCCCCCAGCTCAAACCCCCAACCGCCCGCCCCTGGCGCTGATGTGCAGCAGGTTTTCCACCGTCAGCAGCAGCATTTACACCACTTCTGCCAGGGAGGGGGCTGTGCTCAGCCCAGGCTGCACAATGAGGCGATTAGGATTAATTTAAGGACGTGAGGGTGTTTTTTTCCTCTAAAAGAGCGAGAGTAATTAACCAGCAGAACATATTAGCAGCATATCAGGGAGGCAGGCGATGCTCTGGCGCTCAGCTGTTGCAGGCGAAGGCTGGCATCCTTTCCAAGAGAACCCTTCCACTTCCACCGCACACAAAAAGGACAAACCAGCCGGCGCTCTGCGGGAGCCTGCGCGCGATACCCGTAATGGGCTCTTCTCGCTGCAAAACCTGCGAATCTCGACACTTCCATCTCCCAGCTCCCATTAAGCAGCAGCCGGGAGCGTCGCTCTGATTGCGAAAGGAGCAAGAGGACCCTGAGCGCCGCCAACAACAGTTGCTGGGGTTTGCAGCACGGAGACACACTGAGCTCAGGAGAAGCTGCCAGGAGGCGAGGAAGAGGAGGCACCCGCCGAACAAACCTCCTCGCACCCAGGAGCCATGCTCGCCGGGAATGGGGTGATGCGATGTGTGCTAACACGGCAGCCCCCCGTTTGCCTGCATCCCAGAAATTGATGTTAATTAAAGCAGCTGGTAATTGGAGGCACCTCCGCACAGGCCGGCGGATCTCCAAGCCCATCAGAAACCTGCAGAAGCCACAGGATCCGCACGGATCCCCAGCGATCTCCCAGCCCAGGGGAGCATTTCCACCCAGGTGGACCCCACACCCCATTTCCAGCAGTTTCAGCTGTGGGGGAAGTTTCAGCCTCTAAACAGGTATCCTCGGACGCGGGCTCCAGCTCGTGGCTTTGATCTGGCAACGCAAAGATGAAAATACTGAAGTGTAACATTGGAGATGCTCATCTCAAATTCGATTTTCGGGCCACTTCTCCCCTCCGCGCAGCAGCCGCACATTGGCATGCAGCAGGCGTACAGCATCCCCTTTAATGTTTACTCATCCTTAGATTGCAAAAATTGTTGTGTGAATTCCTTCTTCAATTAGCTCTGGTACTCAAAAAAAAAAAAATATTGTTCCATTGCCAGTACAGTTATGATCATTTCTTCCCTTTATACTTTTATTCCCCAGTGTAACTTGAAAAGAAGACGCGTCCCCGTCCTCCCCTGCAAAGCCCCCTTTAGAAATGTTTAAAACAAAACCAAGCGGCGTTTCTGAAGGAAAGCTTTTGTGGCTGAAGGGCCACTCGCGTTCACCTTTCCGGCAGGTAAGGGAAAAAAAATAAAGATCAGAAGAAGGATTTAGACAAAAAGCCAACTAAGTAAAGCTGATTTTTTTTCCATACCGAAGAATGCTGCTCGTTGTGCGGAGGAGCTTTGTTGAGGGGAACAGAACAGACATCAGAGGAGACGCTGCGGCAGGTTTTCAAACATATTTCCCACCCCCCTCCCGGGGCCCCAGCCTGTGTCCCGCAGCCAGTGCTGCGCCCGGCGCTGAGCAGCCCCAGCACCCCCGGCAGGACCCCCGCTTGGAGCACAGAGCGGAGAACAGCCAGAAAACGGGACGGGGGGGGGCAGGGGACACACACCTGCAGCTCGTCCAGCACACAGGGCCAGGGTCGTTAGCGCTAATTGGGGCCACCGGCCCCCTGAGCCCCCAAACGAGGGAGCGCTGGGTTTGCCGCCCGTTGCAGCGTCCAGCACCGCACACGGAGCTGGGATGGAAAGCGCGACGCTGTCCTGCCCGTGCTGCCGCATGGG
>NW_010120302.1:4008-5383 GCF_000699245.1 Pterocles gutturalis
CTGCCCCCCCCCACCCCAAAGCCAAGACGGTGCTTCCACCCCATCGCTTTTTTTTAAGCATTTTTAAGGCATCAGGGTTTATTTTCAGCTTCCCCAGGTGCTGCCAGGGCCCCTCGGCCACATGTTTGGTCTGTGAGTGCCATCTACAGGGTTCCCCCGCTGCCCGGCCCCGCTCCCCGGCCCCAGCACCACTCCCCCTCCACGCAGGGGTCCCGGCCCCCGCCAGGGTGAAAACACGGAGCAAGAGGGAGGCTCTGAGCCATAGGATGCTCCAGGAGGAACGTGCAGCCGCCTGCCTGGGGACACAAGGACATGACCGAGAGCAGGGTGGCAGAGTGGGACACGGGGAATTTGCCACTCATCCGCACAGCCGAAATCTGTGACAGCACCCTGCCCTGGAAGATGGGTGAGAAGCAGATGTTGCTCCAGGGAACACCCTTCGTTTTGTTCTGGGTTTAATTCCCTGCATGGAGGCAGGACATCCCTGCCCAGGGGACACCTCTCTGTCCCAGCTCCCGAATCAACAAAACTTGGATCTTCGGCTGTGGAGGGGCTGGGAGCACCCTTACAGGGGTTTTACTTACGTCTTCTGTGCAAGAAAAGGGATTAATTTAAGAACAGAGAGAATGAAAAGGGAGGAGACTTGAGAAAACTGAAACAAACCCTGAGCTGTTCGGTGAAGGCGAGCAGCAGGCGCTGAGAGGCGTGGATGTCACGCACAGAAAGGGTTGGGGTGTAACTCACGGCCGAGCAGAGAGCAAGGCAATGCTTGGCCAGGGCAGCTCAGCAGAGAAAAGCTCCATAAAAGCACCATCCATCAGCTCTGCAGCGACTCGGCCACGTGAGGCAGCCCTGCAGAACCATCCCGAACGCCGGCAGGCGAGCGCGCTGCCATAGAGGATCAGGTGGAAGGGAATGCTTTATTTCATCTGTTTCAGGATACAACAGGGGGGGATGCTGTAAACAAAGTAAAACAATCAATCAGTACAGGACTGGCTGGTATTTAAAAATAAATCAACAATTCAAGCAGGAGGGTGAAAGACTATCTCCTCCATGTCTGAGAGCGCAGACGGCACAATGCACTCAAGCGCTGTTTTACTGACGTCTTGGCAATCCGCTCAGCCCACAGGCCCATCTCCCAGCACTTCACCAGATCCCATTCCAGCCCCACGCACAAACCAGGAGCACGTTATTAACGACAGAGCTGATGCTTGTATCGCTCTCAGTCGATCTCATTAACCTCGGCAGACGGTCCCGTCGATGTGCCTGGTAGTTCAATATCAACAGGAGAGGATTCGACGCAGCCCTCCAAGAAGATGAGAGGTAATTACGTAAACTTTTGAAATTAGGCTTTGGCTTAAACAAGAGCGGCTGC
>NW_010120302.1:5414-9234 GCF_000699245.1 Pterocles gutturalis
TGTAGCAGTCACTTGCAACACACGAGGCCGGTGATGGCGCAGCATCGTAGGGAACTGCACGCCCTGCTCCGGGTCCTCGTCACCCTGCACCCAGCAGCTCCAACAGCCGTGGGGCGAGGATCGGCCGGAGCCCGGGGCAGCCAGAGTCCACCGAACCTCCCACCAACCCCCTGGTTCACTCTGGAAAAAGAAAAGTGCAGCAGCAGCGGTGAGGCTCCAGCCTGCCCAGGGACAGACACACACTCCTCAGCCTGGAGCTGTCTCATGCTCGGAGCACACATGTGTCTGTTTGCATCCATGGGTTTAGATCTATTCTGAAAAACCACTGGAAGTTCTAACTGTTGGAAACAGACCCACTGGGCTATCAACAGGGGTGTCAAATACACCCAGAGGAACTCAAACGACAACTGCAGTAGCTACTGAACTGCTCTCTCATTACGGAAACACAACGCAAGGCTTTAAAAGCCACTGTCACCAGCACGATGCCCCCTCGAAAGCCTGCGCTGGCCTCGCCCCGATGGCCCGCGAGTGCCCTGTTCCGCTGACGCCAGGAGAAGCCGCTGCGACGGCTCCAATTTATTCTTCCAGGAGAAACTGAGATCAGGAGCAGCTGTAGCGAGCAACAGATTTGTCCTCGAAGGAGCATCAGATCTGTAACCAGCATTGCTGTTTTCTCCTCTCAGAAGGTGCCTTTAATGACGATTTAGAGCAGAGCATGAATGTCACATCTTGGCCTGTGAAGAGCAAACCCAGACTCCCAACCGCTTCCCAGACGCAGGATGCTTTGGGGGAAAATGGAAATAGCCACCCAGGGTCACCGACTGCAGCTCAAACCCGTCTCCAGCCAAAACAGGATCAGGATAAAAGCAACAGCAATGCTGCACTACAGCCCCACAATGTCCTTTGTATCCTCCATGGGATGAAACCCTCTCCTTTAAGGAGGGCGAGAAGAAGGACTCTGAAAACATTTACGTGGTGCATCGATAATGGGCTGGCACAGCCTGCGGGCCTTCAACCTAATTACCGTTTGCCTACACGGCACCAGAACAGGGACCTCGTTATGCGCTCGGGCTGCATCCCTCCACATCTCTCCCTGCAAAAATTCTAAATACCTCTTACAGCAAAATCAAATTCTATCAGAATTATTTTCACGGCAGGACCTACAGCTTGAGGTCCCCCCCAAAACTGTTCAGCTGCTGACATCAAAAAGTCATCCACTCCTGCAAGGTGAGAAAACTTCAAAATTGCAAAAGGCATCTGTCCAGCGGAGAGCAGAGCCGAAAGGATGATCGAGTTAATCGCCTCAGATAATCAAAGGCCAACAAACGTGCTGCTCAGAGCCCTGAGCCAGGACATCAGGACTGAAACACAGCCGGGCTCACCTGGCTGAGGCACAACGCGAGAAACAGCTTCGCAGAGGGAGTGGAAGAGCCAGAGAAAGTTCTCAGCCTGTGCAGAGCCTGTGCGGGATCGAGGATACACCCCCACGCATCAAACAAACGAGCTCTGATCACCCCAGGGGCAGCAGCGGCCGGGTTCAGCCACGACTGCTGTCCTCATGGAGCAGGGCAGCAACGCTTTCATCTCTGCAGCAGCTAAACAAGCAGAAAGTACCTAACAGAGGCATGGAAGGATACAAATGATATGAAATTAGGGCACATCCAAGTGCTGTGTTCACATGACAGCATTACTAAAAATATATATATATGTATATATTTAAAAATCTTCTGCACGTGTGCAAGACAGAGCTGCCAACACCTGGGGTGGCATTTCTCCAGGAAACCTCACCTGCTCTGCACCGAGGAACGCTGCCCCTCGCACGGGTGAGCACCAGGACCATGCCGGGATCCCACCGGATCACACCAAGATCCCACCAGATCGCACCAGGTTCCCACCGGATCCCACCAGGATCACTCCACTCCCTCGCCTGCCTCCAGGGGATTTCACAGCAGCAGCCAGACCCCCAGCTCCCAGGTGACTTGCAGCAAAACCATCTGTCCTTGCTGTTTGCTGGGGATATCCCTTCTGCCCCGCTCTTTTTGGTAAGTGTTGGGTTTGCCCCCTTAGCTGCAGAGGATTTGCCAACCAAAAGCAAGGAGCCAGGACTCCAAAGACATTCTCAATCTTCATCTTCACGGTAAGGCCAAGCCGGGAGCTCCCTGGCCCGCAGGGTGACTCCCTCGCTTTCTCCTACCAAAGGCACTAACCAGCTTCAGGAGGGACTTAAGGACACAGGTCTGCACTGCCCAGAGTTTCCAAGGAAGGGCATCCCCTTCGAGGCTAAAGGCGCCGGAACCAGGAGCGCTTTGCAAGCAGTTTTCACCATTTTAGCAGCAAATCCACGTAACAGTGACCTTCTGACACATTCACATTTGGTCCTGCACAATAAGAACCCAAAAATCAACACAACGGACTGCACAGCAACATCCCAGGACACAACTGAGTACCAGCGAACGGAGTGAAACTCCAGTACCGTCAGGAAGAGATTATTTCTGAGCCAGGGCTGTCTGGGTTTAAGAATCACAGGGGTTTGGGTCCTCCTCTTCCAGCCATCAGGTCCGCAGAGACACTCATCACACCAGCACTCAGGGTTTTCTGACTCAAACTGCAGCGCTCCGGCTCTTCTCGGGTGATCTCAGGCACAGCCGGTAGCCCACAGCCCAAAGCTTGGGAGATGTCAAACGTTTCTCTGGTGAACACACCACGGGAGCTGGGAGAACAGTTCGACCACTCACAGCCCCAGGGGCTACGCAGCGGATCACCCTCTTGGAGAAACGCTCCTTTGGGCGAAACGGAACCTTCCATTTGTAAACATCTTTGCTCTGTAAACCCACGTAATGACCTGTATTATCACATGTAACTGCTCACCCTGTAACTGCAAGAAAATTGACACATTTCACTCATTCCCAAAGCTTTTCCCTGTCTGAAC
This sequence comes from Pterocles gutturalis, assembly GCF_000699245.1. NCBI lineage: Eukaryota > Metazoa > Chordata > Aves > Pterocliformes > Pteroclidae > Pterocles > Pterocles gutturalis. The sequence continues at coordinate 8,344 of NW_010120302.1, forward strand.
TAACACAACCCATCCACACCCCCACCAGAGCTCTCCCAGCTCCCACCAGATCCCAGTTGATCACAGAGACACGTCCTAACGAGCAGCCTGATCCTGCACGAAGGACAGAGGATCAGCCTGCAGAAGGAATCCACGCGCCTGAGGCTTTAACTGACTGCCACAGTGAGGAGAGGGATACGAGCACCTGTAAAATACTGACCGGCCAGCAGCCGCAGCCGCAGCACCTGAGTCCAGAGCAGTAAGATTTCAAACGCTGAGCGTTCATCCAGGAGTTATGTTTTCCTCAGCGTCTCCCTGTGCAGTTAACAGCACCCAGTGCCGCATTTTTTAGCTTGCAGCTCCACCTTTCCCCAAAAACGTGTGTGAAGAAAACAGGTCTGGTCCCCTTTTCCCTGTCCCAGCTATGGAAATGTTGGTATTGTTAATTAATAGTCATTATAAGCAATTATAAAAAATAAAACTTGAGCACTGGTAAGGTGATTCCACTGGACTTGCACCCCCTTGGTCTGTCTGTGCAGTTGGTGCTGCTGGTCCTCAATCATCTGGAAAAAAGAAGACACCCAGCGTCAGAGCGAGCGGGCAAATGGTGACAGATCACTACCAACCTCAAAACAGCTGGGGAGCTGAGAGGCCAGGCAGCCCGACGCCAGGCAACATTCCTCCTCAGCTTTAAAAAACATCCTCCAGAGAAATCAAACCGGCGCAATCCACGGAATGAAAGCACATCGCAGTGAGAATGGGAATGGACGCCTCAACAGGACCCTGAGTTTTAGCTGCGAAGTGGCTTGGGAATAATTCCTAAAGTGAAAAAAAGTTTTTGTTTTCCTGACTAATGCTGGGAGGCTCAGGCTGGACACGAGGGACGCCTCTCCCTCCCATGGCCCTGCTGAA
>NW_010120302.1:9250-9632 GCF_000699245.1 Pterocles gutturalis
ACCAGGGCACGTCCCTGTCGGTGCGCTTGGCCAGCAAGCGAAGAAAGGCAAGATAAAGCCTGTGTGCCAACACAGGGAGACCACACACAGAAGTCTAATTTATGCAGATCTGGCTATAGATCTGCGCCAAAGCTCCCCCGTCTTCAGAAAAGGAGCCTTAGCCCCTCACGAGGAAAAGAGAAACACACAAAACACTTGCTCACCGCCTCAGGTTTCTGGTCTCAAACACGGTGTCCTCGTCGCTGTCGAGCGAGGCCATCTCGATGTTCTCATCGTAACTCGACAGGAGGCCGTACTTCTTCCGCTGAGGTTTCTTCAACCTGGAACGAGTTCTGCGCTCATTTCTGGGCCCCTCGGACCTAGGGCTGAGGGACACACAGCT
>NW_010120302.1:9648-9879 GCF_000699245.1 Pterocles gutturalis
GGGGCCTTTGGGAGGCACAGGGTAAACAAACCGGACCAGGGGACGTGTTACCGCTGCTAATTACCCCAGGTAATTAACGGCGGGGTGAATTAACAGCAGCACTGCTAGAGGGGTGCACAGGGAAGCCCGGCCCCGGCCTGGCGGGAGGACAGAGGGGGGATCCCGGGCAAACGGGGCACAGCCCGGGCTGGGGGGAACCGGGGCACAGCCCGGCCCGGGGGGAAACCGGGG
>NW_010120303.1:0-20908 GCF_000699245.1 Pterocles gutturalis
TCCAACCCAAACTATTCAGTGATTCTATACTTGTAGCTTGCATAGGCTTTCTGCCATGCTGTGCTCCAGCTTCACAACTGTTGCAGGTGTCTCCAGCAGCTTGGACATCCCCATTGCATTCCTACAAAAACATCACGGAAAACAGTTTCGGTTTTGCAAGAGAACTGACCGGCAGCTCCAGCAGTCAGACAAAAGACTTGAAAATTGAATGCTTTTTGACTCAAAAGTACCAGTATGGGTGCCCTGTGTTCATCCAGGCCCTTCCTTTCCGGAGGAGAGACGGGAGACCCTGCCCACTTTTGGTGACTCTTCTAGAAAAAAATGGTGAGGCATTGCAGCCCTGTGTCAAGACCTCAACAGCTGGGTTTTGAGGTGTTTTTGTTCATTTTTTTTTTTCAAAGAAAACTGCCATTTTTCAGTGTGGAGGCATACTTTTTTTTCTTGCCCTTCCAGAATGTTTTCCTTTTAAAAATAAAACAAGAAGCAAAATGAAATCTGTTTTGACAGGAGGGAGGGGGGAAAAAAAAGTATTGGCTGACTGTATGCACGCTATTTTTGGTTGGACTTGTGGAAGATGAGTTTCTGGGGGGCTTCTTAGAAACTCTGTGCATCATGGGAGGTTCCCTGGTAGAAGAGAAAGCGGATGGCAGACCTGGGGCACCGCTTCAGGGTGGGAACAGTGGGTAGAGAGACAAAACCAAGAGGGAATGCTTATGGGCCCTTGCTCAAGGAGGAGGGAAGAGCCATGGTGAAGGCTTCTTCAAGACATACCCAAACTCTTTCTGAGAAAGAGGCAAGGCTTTACTTCAAATCGGGTAGTTAGGGGTTAGGGATTTTTTGCCAATTGCTGTTTGTTTTGAGATTTCTAAGAACAGAAAAATGTAAAAAGCTTTAAATGTACATATTCCCATTTTTTTTTTTAACATTCCCCATTCTTCCTTTCCCCAGAGATAAAATCAAGAACGTGTCCTGGTTTTGGCTGGGACAGAGTTAACTTTCTTCATAGTAGGGCTGTTGTAGTTTTGACACTGGCTAGCAGCAAAATGCTGCAACAGAAAGAGAGGTTAACAGTGGGAAGCATTAAGAAAAAAACAACCAGTAATTGATTTTCAATGTAGAAAACAACAGAAAATTCTCTTTAATCCCCCCCTTACTTTCCAATAAATGATTGTGAAAAACTACTGTTTCTTAGTCCCCTCCCCTCCAAAAATGATCATATTTTCCACAGTATCACTGTATTTAGGAATAGCATAGGATCTTCTTGTTGCATTACGTGTTTCCTGATAGGTCTTGGAAATGAGATGTTTAACTATACCAGATTTACTTCATTTGCTAATTGCTTGGGTTTTTTTCTGTATGACTGAAGATCTAGGTTTTAAATAGTTGGTAAATACACGTGTGCACGTGCACACACACATAGATGCTCGCACGCCAATCTGCTTCCTACACGCTTGCCTTTTTAATGCTTTTTTTGTTGTTGTTTGAAAAATCATGTAAGCATAATGGGGATAATTAGCTTTGACTATGAGCAAATCTGGCAATAAAACACATTAGCTACAGCTTTAAATCAACATCTCAGCCTGCAGCCTTAACTCATAGTCCCAGTAAAATTTAATTAAAACTGAAATGATCATCTAGGCATTTGATTTTAATTGCGTGTGTGTATGTGTATGTTTGGCTATTTGACCTGTACAGATGATTTTCTTGAAGTAGCTGGATTTGCTGAGAGCTGCTTTGAACCTTCTGCTCTAATCACAGGGAAAAGAGACAAAAACTTAACAGTGACACGGCTTTTAAGCTCAAAGCCTGCTAATGGTGTTTTGAAAAAATATTCCTATAGGTAGCATGTCTGAGTTGCATTATTAGTTGCCTAAGATTATTAGTTATGCATTGGCTGAGACTTGCAGAAATCAGGAGTGTATTTTTAAATCCACATTCCTAGAGTGAGAAAAATATGCCGGAAACTTGAGCTGAAATGTGTAATAACAGAGCCTCAGCTTTCCCCTACCCTTGAAAGAAGAGCTCTGGGTTGACTTCAGCTATGAAAAGACATTTGTAATGCAGATTAAATCTGTTCGCATGGGGAATTAGCAGGGAATTATGAATGCATGTTAAATTCACACTCTGACTTCCTCGGCACTAATTTCACCTTGTAGACCAGCCCTCCATCTCAGTGAAAGCTGGTGGAGGTCAGGAACAAGACCTGCTCGTGCCGTTTGGAGAGCCTTGCTGGACATTTGACGGCACCCCCCTGTCCCTGATGCTTTTGGAAACATGACCGTAGGTGCTTGCCTCTTGTAAATGTGTGTGTGCTGCTGCTGATTTTTCCTGACTGAGAATGTGACCTCAGGTCTCTAATAATAAACACCAAGAGAACAAATAAAAACAAAGCAAGATGTCTGCTGTACTTTCAGAAAAACAAAGCCTGACACTTCTCATGCAAGCCCTTTGTGATCAGGGGACATCTTTGGGAGCCTAATGCATCCTTGGAAATCTCCTGGGGTATTTCTGGACACCTCGAAAACTTGGGTAGGCTTGCACAGCCCCCATAGTTGGGATTTATGTAAAATGCAGCTTAAAACTGAAAGCTAGGACATGGCTACTTTGGGGGGACATAATTGGATGTAAGTGAGGCTAATATTGAAGTGTGTTATTCCCATTTTTATTTCCCAGTGCCACCCAAAATAAGCAAAGAGAGCTAAGAAATTTTCACGCGCTTGGAAAAGCCAATGATGTGGTATCTTATTATGTGGTATCTACAGCTGGCCAGGTGCACTCGCAGTTGTGTAAGGTGATGGAGTTGAGGTAGTTCTGCAAAATGCAAAATATATTGTGATTTAAATGGGCACAATAACTGAATATGGGTTTGATTTTAAACCAGTGGAAGGGTAGACCTCTGATTTTTGTTTTTCCAGATTCTGGATGTTAGTAGTTTATAGGTGTGTAGCAGCTGCTCTGATGTAAGCAGTGGCTTCAGATGTGGCGTGGCAGGGTGGGCAGAGCATTTCATAAAGGCAGGAGCTCTGGGCTCTGCTCCCTGCTACATGGAGGTTGTGTTGCAGTAACAAACCTAACACCAAATGCACGGTGGCTTTTCTTTTCTTTGGTTTGGTGTGGGGTTTTTGTTTTTTGTTTTTGTTTTTTTTTTTTTTTTTTATTCATAGGAGGTGCTTGTTACTTGCTGGAGTTTATTTTGCATTCAGAACCGCTGTGCCATCTGCCTCATGCTTGTTCGGCAGTGCTGATCCATGTCCCCTTGCTTCCAGGCTGATTGGCCTTGTTGAGCTTGTAACATCATTTTACAAATTCATCAGACAGCAGTAGCATGTTGCCCTTCCTAGCTGAGGATCTCTGGGCTTTCACAAAGACGATCCAGCTTTGGGTCTGCTGGTGAGTGTGAGACCATGCCATTGACCGATTTGGCCAAGCCAAAAGAGTTTGGCCTATTGCTCCAAGACATAGTGTTGAGCTTGGACCATGGCCTTCCCTTCCCTTGACCAAGGGGCAGGTAGGTGAGGAAGTTCAGCCTAAATTAAGGGACGAGAGAAAGTTGGGTATGGGGAATACCAGTCTTAGCTGTAGAGTTGGTCCGCAGTGTCGCAGAACTGGCGTTTTAAGAAGAGGCACATTGACAGGTGTGGGGAGAGAGTTGGCTTTTGGAGTTAATTTACCAGAGCAAACTGTTCAGAGCATTTCAGCTGGTGGTGCATGGTGTTCCCCAAAGAAATGGTAACTCGTTGCCTAAAGCCAGCTTCAGTGCGAATGCTAATGATTAATGCCTAGAGATCCCAGTGGTCTTGGAAGCAATATAGTTAAGTAAAAGGCAATGGGTTGGATAAAAGGTCTTAAATCAGGCTAATGTTGGCAAATGTCACTTGAAAGAGAGGGATTCGGAGCAGAAAAAAAGAAAAGAAAAAAAGGAGAGTAAGAATAAATTCAAAGGAGGGAAAGCAGACATTCCCACAAACTAATACAATCTCTGCAAATGAGAAAATGAGCCCGCTCAGATTGAAATTTAATCACAGAAAGGATTTTATTGTAACAAGGAGAATTATAATTACCACTTGAAAACGGAGAGGTTTTTCTGCCTCTCAGCCAACAGGCAGCTGCTGGAGCCTGGTGCTGAGCAGGAAGGATGGCGTTGGGGAGGGAAGGAAGGGCCATAGCAGTTGTCCTACCAGTAATTAACATAGTCTTTGCCAAAAATGAAACCAGATTCATTTAGAGAGGCAGTTGTGTTTCATGGACAAGTACTGTGAAAGCATTGCTCTAGCAGCGAGTGTCTATCTTCCCCAGTGGTGCAGTGCTGCCAGGGATGCTCCCTGCGGGCTCTTCATCGAGCTCCTCTACCCAAGCTTGATCCAAGGCATGGCTTGGGGGGGGACTTTGGGACGTTGGAAGCCCTTGTGGGGTTGTGCCACAACTGTAGTTATACTTCAGACTCATTTAAGGCCACCCAAAAGGTCAATAAAAGCAGAAATGATGTACAGTATAAATACAGAAGTATTTCAGTGGCTAATGAAAGAGCACCAGCACGTATACCTTGTATTTCCTCTTGAAAACTAGTGAGTATTGGTATTTTTGTTCCAAGACAAAAATGAGAGGAGAAACAGTGATAAATATCCCACCTGTTGTTTGTAGTTCAGCAGTACAAATCCTTTTACGAGCAGGCTGACCATGCAGTTGGACTTTTAGCTTTATTTAGAAACAATTACAGCCGCCTCAGAGCTCAAAATACATCCGGAGCTTCTCTTTAACAAGTCAATATTTTCTCTGCAATTTCCCTGCTGACTAGGTTGTTGTTTCCTTCCTTATTTTTGTTGTAGATGCAATTCAAGCTGGGTTGGTTTGATTGATATGTTCTGTTTCTTTTCTTGGTTTATGGTATTGAGCTCCTGGAGTCTCCACTGACTTCATTAGAGTATTTTGGAAAATAAGTATCCTCAGCATTATTTTCTCTCCCTATCCTAGTGGAAAAAAAAAAAAGGTACAACAGAAAAGCACACTGAAGCATTCTGTAAAAGAAAACCAAACAGGTAGTTTGTGCATACAGTGGAGTGGGGAATGATACTGACATTTTTAATACTCTGTCAACTACAAGGTTTTTTAAAAAAATTAAGATTAACATAATATTTGACAGTTTTTACCACATTTAAAATTGCTACTGAAGTGCTCAATGGGCAAAACTGGAACTCTGCTTCCTTAGTTTGGTTTCTTAATGATTATTTCATATCCACTTCTCTCCTGCTGATTCTTAGAAACGTCATTCTCTTCATCTCGAACGCTCTCGTGGTTGATCGCGTCAGGAGGAGGGGATGCATTTCAAATGGCAGGGAGTGAGCATTAGCATGCGGCCGCACCAGCCACCTGACATGGTGCGAGATAGGAAATAAATTATGATCATTGCTGTCAAAATATACGCAGTCCCACGTGGATGGGTGCTCCACCTCCTTCCATGAATGCAGTGGGTTACCAATGGGCTGCCAGCAGCTTGTTTGAAGAAGGTCCCATCAACCTTTAAAAAGGAAGGTTTAATGGGAATGTCTGTGTGTCAGCACTGGAAGAGTTAAAAAGAATAGGTTTAAAAAAAAAGAAATACATTAAAACTCTTTTATTTGGCCAGCATATGCAGTGTAGACACAGCCTGTGCTATGTTTCCAGCTAGTGGGAATTAAGGAAAGAATTGTGCAAACATTGGGGAGAGTTGCTGAAATTATTCAGCAGTCATTTTTTTGCTACTTTAGGATTAATTTGTAAATTTGCTCTTGACAATCATTTGTAAAATAACCATAACCCTGAAATATTTCAGGTCACTGCAAGATAGTGATTTAAACACGTTGAGCCTGGTAAAATGAAAAGTCAATCGGAACAGAAATAGGACTTCTGTAGTATTTAATATTGTTTTGTAAGGGATGGTTTCAGAGAATTAAAGAGAAGTGAGTCCCTAGCCTTTTACATTTCTGTCTAGTGCTATTGCAGTCAGTTCCTTCTAGGAACTCTCTGAGAATATAAATACTTGATCTATTGTTTTTTTCTTTAATATTTGGAAATACTGTCTTTTTAAAAAAATATCTCAAATATTAAACAGCAGTGAAACATGCTTTTTATACTGTGTATTTTTTTCAGCAAAGTACTTAAACCATCCTGTTGAATAGTTTCATGCTGCATTAAGTTCAGTAAGATCTTTTTATATGCATAATTTTTAGTGCTTCCTATATCTTTGGCCATAAGCTTTTTAATTACCATATGAAAAAACGTAAAACAAAATTTAATAACAAATAATTCTTTGGTCATTTGGCTTCATCTAATGCAGTGTTTTTCAGATGATGGAGTCGATGGCAGTAGCGTGTTTTGTTTGGAAATCACTGGATTGCCTTTACAGTAACTGCCCATTGCTCACCAAAGGCTTGAAAAGCATCTGCCGCCTCAAGAGCAGCGGTTTTATTAGGGCAGAAAGTTCAACCTCTGGAACCAGAAGACTGCTTGTAATTCTAGCACTCATAGCAATTCATTAAATCTCTAGGATTTCAGAATGAGCATCCCAGTGACATGGGGAGCACATAGGTTTGGGGTTGTCTTGTCCTCGGTCTGGGGCTTGCACCCGTAGCCTGGGCTGGGTTTCCTCTGCAGCAGGCAATGCTTGTCATATCTCTCAGCATTTTTTTGGCTTTCAGAGGCCTTTTCATATTTGCTCTGGTTTTGACCAGACCCTACGGTATAGAAATTATGGGTTTTCTCTAACAGTTTTCCTCAAATCCAGCATGGTTGGATTTTGGGGAATTGACATTTTTAGCAAAAAAAAAAAAAAAAAAAAGAAAATGTTTTGTCAAAAAAGATTCTTGGCTTGGTCTAATTTAAGAGCTGCAGGCTTAAGCTGGACAGTCCTGGGACACTTTCCTTGGAGGTGTTTTTTAGAGTACACCTTTCCATAAATACTGGGAGTTATGTTTCTAATGCTGGCAGTCCTGCAGCCTTTAGGAATACAAATAACATGCTCATAAATTCAACAAAAGGGAAACAAAAAAAAAAAAAAAGGAAGCTGTTGAGGCTGTCATATGTCTTGGAGAGAAAAAGGAGAATAAAAGGTGAACTGAAGACCAGGTTTTCCTCCAGCTCTGAGCTGCATGTCTCCTTATGCCCATTTCCATGGCTCTCCTCGTGTCTGTGGGTGAAAGCCCCTTCCCTGGGAGCTGCTGCCTAATGGGCAAAGGAAAGATGCCCCAAGGTTCACCCACATGTGTTTTAGTGTAGGATTAGGGCTTTGACTTGCTATTGTGCCATCAAGTACCTTCCACCCCATTTTAAAGGTTTCTAACTTGATACTTGTCCACTTTAAAATTATTTTTTAGTGCATCTGTTTTTAAATGCTAGTAATTTGGATTATTACTTCTATTAATTTATACAATGTTTTAAATCAGCCCTACAACACTGAGATTTATGTGTGTATAACTGATAAACACTACCTGTTTGTTTTGAGATCCAAATTTAACTTGGATCTTGAATTTGCAAAGCCTTTTTGGGTCCCCAAATGCTGCAAATGTTCTGACATGTCCTAGGAATTCACCTGTGAGGACAGGTCCCCTTTAGAGTCACAGGTACCATGTAGGTGAGCAAGCCTTGCCAGGTCATAGAATCATAGAATGGTTTGAGTTGGAAGGGACAGTCTAGTTCCAACCCCCCTGCTATGGGCAGGGACACCTACCCCTAGACCAGGATCTTCGAAGCCTCATCCAGCCTGGCCTTGAAAAGGTCTACCAGTGTTCCTTGGGAACAGACCTCAGGTTTTGCAGATTGTCATAGCTGAAGATGCATGTAGATGGCTCTTCTGTTGCTTGAGTGTGTTTTTAATCGGGTGACAGCAAAGGGCTCTCATTTTTGCAGCGTATTTGCTAACTGCTGAGAGTTGGGGCTGAGCTGATGAAGAAACCAAATCCGAAAAAGCCAGATCCTGCCCAGGCTGAAGTAGATGCTGTTTTGGTGTTAAATCTGAATGCAAGTAGCTGAGCCTGGAAAAATGAAATGAAAACTAGGATCTCATTACTTCACATTTTCTTTGGCATCTGGGAAAACATTTTTTCAGACGTGCTGACCGAAAGACTTGGGGACTGTGGGCGGTACATGCATTTATTTTAGTCCTCTGGGACTTCAGTGCTCTGGGACTTAATCCAATCCTAGAGGACTATAGGTGCAGCTCTGATACTGTCCCCTTCTTATTCTCAAATGCATCTTAGAGAGGAACTTGTAGTACACCAGTCATGATTTATCTTCTATGCTGAACATTAAAAGCCCAGGGGGAAAAATGCCCAGCTGGGTGAAACTTGGAGGCTTGAAGGTCATCACCTGCAACATGGGAAAGGAAAACTGAACTGTGGCTGTGGGACGGGAGGCGGGTTATCCAGTGTGTTCAGTTCAGGTTTCGAGTTTCCCTTTTGCATGGGTCAAAGCTCCACGGACTCTCTACATGCCCCAGGAATGTATATCTCTGCTGCTGGCTTTGTCTCTAGGTAATTAATGTGGTGGTTGGTTAAAGACTTGTTCGGATAGACAGACATTGGTTTATTCCCTTTTAGTGGTTTTGTTCTTGTTGTTGTTTTTGGTTTTTTTAATTCCAGTTCAAGTAGGTGGAATACTCCTCATTTTCTTTTATTACAAGGTAAACACAATTACCGTGATATATCTTCTCCAATTTCTGTTAGGACTGCGCTTTGAAACTATAATCTATTTTTAGCTGAAAATCCTCAGAGAAAGTCTAAGAAGCTAGAAAATGCTTTAGTGGGAAAGTGATATGTTCAAATAAACCTTACAGAGATAGTGCTCACCCAGCAGATGAAAATATTAAGTCTAGGGATTGTTAGGCAGAGGAGTATCTCTGAATCTCTCTTTTCTTTCTATCTAAGGTGACCTGATTATCACTGTAATCTCTTTTTGCCCTGTCAGTTTGAAAAGACAGTATCATCTGTCATTCTGTAGGAAAAAACAAAACCCCCAAATAATCGTAGGCAAAAGCACATATTCCTTCTTTGAGCTTTAGTTTAAAGATGAGAGTAATATTTATACAGCCAGAAGCAGTTTTATATATATATATATTCATATTCAAAAAATACATCATAAAAGAAGGCCCTGCTTTTTTGAGCAAATACATGGCACAAGGTTGATGCTGTGTACAGTTTCTGCAGGAGCTATCTGGGCTGTTGGGCCATTACCTACTAAATGTTTTATCGTCTTAGCAGAGGTCTCCTGCAAAGGGGCCCTGGCGCTGCCTGAGCATGTCTAAGCGTGTGTGTGCCAGCACAGGCATTTATCTTCCAGAAGTGGACTTTCACCACGTGTATGACTAGACTGTTGAAGAGCACCCGGGAAATATGAGATATTTTGCTCCACCAGCTAGGATGGTTATGAAAATAAAACTTAGTTAGGAGAGAGAATAAATGAGAGGAATCCAATTATTTTTGGTTTGTCGGTCTATCCTGAGGAAACTACCAATGAGTTTATATGATGTGATAACTTATGTAGCAGAGAACCCATTGAATGCATTAGGTTAACGAAGTATGTGTATCATCAAGACGACCAAAATCAGCACTGAGTGCCTCCCACAGAACCAAGGGCTGCATTAGGTGGACAGCAGATGTACACGTATGCACAGATTATTCTTCTCTGTCAGCATCCAGCCGGTGCCAGGTCTCTCCTGACCCTCCTGAGCATCCCTGAGCGCTGGATGCAATTTTGGGGTCTGGCGAGGCGTTAGGTTCCGGCTGTGCCGAGCGGCCCGCGCAGGGATGAGGATGCCCGATTTGGGACCGTGGGTTTTTGGCTGACATCGGGTACAGCTGCCGCCCTGGCTGGCGGGGAAGGAGGACACCTGCGTGCCCCTCTGAATGAAGGCAGCCTTCACTTTGGGAGGGATGCCGACGAGGTTACCACAACAGCGCTGCCCCGCGCGGAAGCACGAAGAAAAGGCCGATGCTTGCTGCCATGCACGCTTGGTCGCATACTAAGGAAGCAGCGATGGGGGAATAATAAAAGGCACTGGCTCATCGGCCGGCTTTGCCGCTATTCAGCGCTTGCCTGAATTAGCAAGGCTGGTGTAATCCATTCTGCACACCACAGTAACAGGGCAATGTTTGGAATACAGGAGGGGGGGGAATCCTGCCCCCCTGACGTGCATGGGAGCTTTTTCCAGTGAGATCGGTGGAGTTTTCATCTCTTATGTCCAGTGTTTGGTAGATTATTTCCTCAGCAGCTGAAACCTGTTTTGTTGAAGTAAGAGAGTAGTGTTTTGTTTGTTTGTTTTATCTGTGCATAGTAAGATAAATTGTGATTTTACAGTGAGGAGCAAAATTAAGATGATTTCTTTCTAGTCTTTCACAGTGGTTACAGCTGATGTAGATGGGCGATGCCTGTCAGAGCTGGAGCACCTGGGAAAGGCTTGGAAAAGCCAGCTGCCATTCCCGCCGGCTGGAGGAGCCTCCTCCCGCTGGCAAAGCTTCAGTGGCAAAACCCTGCTGATGTCCAGAAGGGATGCAAAAGGCGGCTCCCGTGGCTTCATTCAGCCCAGATGGTTTCAGCCTTCTCTTCTGTGCTGGCCATAAATTCACCCTCCTGGTCTTGGGGCATGCAGGTGAAATCTTCCAGCTGTGGCTGCCGCTCACTAACACTGTCTGAACCTGCTTTAGTCTGTTGATGGAGGGACGCTTCCCCTTAGATGTTTATATATAAGAGTTTAGCACAAGTGAGTGATGTCTAGTGATTTCCTAGTAATTTCTTCCAATGCTTAATAATAGACATGTCCCTAAATATCTTCTCCGTCTCAGCCTTAAAACTCTCAAGCTGTGACAACTGCTTCAGGATAAGAGAGTGGTGTGTATAGGGGTTTTTATTTATTTCTATTAGAAATAAATTATATATATTCACCTTGTGCTTTGATCAATGCTTTTTTCACCCAGTACAAGTGGACATGCAAGTAAACCGCTAGGTCTCTAAGACAAACCTCTTTAGGTGTTTTCTGTTTTTCAAGTCATGCCTTTTCTTTCTTTGCATCACCTCAACAGAACCAAAGTGTGCAAAGAGTGATAATAATTGTAATTAAACAAAATCTAACTTAGAGGAGCTTAAAAACCCAAGGATACCATTCCCCAGGGCACAAGGGATTATAACTAGTTCTGTTTCGGCTTCGTAGTTGGTGTCGCTGGAGGTCTCTGTAGGCTGCAGATAATAATGTCATAAATTTTGCTGGCAGGTGTTCATCTCTCAAGACAGAAAGCAAACTCTCTCAGCCCATCTCTGAGCCTCTGTAGTCCAGAAAATTGCTTTCAGCAGCACTGTGCACAAGCTTTCCCTCTTCATTTGAGCCTGAGCTTCCCGTTAAACCACCTGCCTAAATATCTGGAGGACTTACTTGAGGCGATAAAATAGTGTCAAGGAAAAAAAAATTATAAAATAAAAAAATCCCGTTAGTTTGACCTGACTGTATTTTTGACCTTGCTTAGCCCTATAGCAATTCTGTAGGATGCTTCAATTAATTAATTTTTCTGTTGTAATGACATGCATGAACGTGTGACAGTGCTCCCCAATTCGTAATGACATGCAGCAGTTACATGTATTTTCTGAAGGAATTCTTCCTACTTGGGAGAGTTTCTTGTCCTCTAGTACTTACCCCAAGTCCACAGGATCTGAGAGTTGGCTGTCCTTCGTGTCCGCTCTGGGATGGACTCATTCCCAGACTAAGTGTGATGTGTTATTTCTGGTCTTGGTTTGTTTAAATAATAAAAAAAAAAAAGCTGTATTTCCCAATGTCAACACACTTTAGACAAATATTTACAATGCAATTTGCAATTAATTTTAGATGAATTGACAACATGGCATAAATGTAATATTAAAAAATATTCTATCATGTCATGCTGCCTTAATTTTCTCCTTTGTTTCCAAAGCTCAGGCAGACTGGTAAGATTGGCAGATGCAGAGTGTGAAAGAGAGTTTTTGATTCAGTGAGTACAGCATGAGTTCCTTCTTGAAGAACAGTCTCCCTCATTGTAAGCTGTCAAAACAGCATTTAATTGAGGCTGGAGTTAGCACAAGCACTGTGTGATGCAGAGAGCAGCCTGAGTATTCAAGTCCTGGCCATTTGTGCTGTGTCTTCTCCCTGGGCTGCCTGGGGGCCTTCAACCAAGGATCTCCTCCATCTACCTTCTAGTCTTGCCCCATCGAAATGCCCAACTTAGGTTGGATGGAACTGCAGGAGGTCATTCAGTTCAGCCCCAGGGTAATGTGGAGCCAATGTGAACATCACATCCAGTTTCTCAGGATCCTACTGATCACTGGGTAACTCTGCAATGAAGACAGACCTGGGGATGTGTCCAGGTCAAAATGACTCCTCAGAAACCATAACATGAACATCATTACTACATTGTTGTGCTGGGTATTTTCCTGATAAAATGTTAGTCTGGTTGTTATGCTCTGTCGTAGCTGATTGACAGCTTTAGGGTTGTTGGCCAAGCCGTGCGGTGGGGACCACTGGGTTGGTCCCAGACCATGCCTTGGTGGTGTTAATAAGCAAAGGCACATCACCAGCTCCACCACAGCTCACCAAAGGCATGCTTGGCTAGTGAAATCTTTGCAGTGTCTATTTGTGCAATTAAAAACTAGCTGAAGACAGAAATCCTGTACTGCTAACTCCAGTCTCTGCTGTAATGTCCCAGTGATTGGTATTGGGCTTTCCTAACAGCCTGTGATGATGAACTGCTGGTCTTGTCCTTTCTAAACTCTCTGTAGTTAGCTCTCGTGTTTATCTAAACAGTTCAGCTTCTTTTTAGTGTATTGTAAGCACAATGATTATCTCCTGTGCTTTGCTAAGGAAAACTAAGTAAAGTGGAGTGTTTTCTTTTCTGCTTTGTTTTGTTAACACAGTTAAGTCCCGCTTGGGTGAAAGTCTGAGATTCAATCTTTTCCCAAAGAAATTGGAAGGACAAAACCTCTCAATATTGATACTTTTTTGTGATGCAAGTTGATAACTGTCATGATTTTCAAGATGTGGAAGTTGTCAGGAGTTTTGCCGTGTACTTCAGGAGCAGGAAAAGGAAGCTCTTTGGAAGAGATGCTGGGCTGACATGGACTTTGCCTGCAAGACTGTGTTGTAAGAACCTGTGGTGGAGTGGAGTCCTGGTAATGCTCCAGGTGGGAGTATACCTCAGTGTTTCCGTGTCCATTGTCTCCCCATGTACAGCACTGGGTTGATTAACTCATTTCCATGATGAAGCAAAACCATGTTTTGCTGGTGTAGTTGCTGAGCTGAATTCCAGTGTGGCATTTCCACAGATTGTCCTGGAAGGATAAAGCTCATTTAATTGCTCATTTTGTTACTGCTGCAGGTGTGTTAATCTAACCATCTTGTGTCATCTGCAAGATTTGCTTTCTGCTCTGGGATAGCAGGGAATCCCAAAAATTCACATTTTTATGTTGTTTATGTTAGGTACAGTCATTCTTGACGTTAAATTTCCGTGTCTCGATAGTTTTTAACTTGGGGAAGGTAACTTTAGAACATGCCTACTGTCAAAGGGCTTTGGGGTGATGATCAAGATCAAGTAATAGTTAAGTGTAATAGATACTGATGAATCAAAGGAATCTGACAGCAAAGACATTTTGCTGCTGTTAATGCCAGAGGAGCTCTGTGCAGGACTTCATGGGACTCTTAGTGACTTTCAGGCAGTTTCTGTTAGAGAGTAAATATATCACACTGCCTGAAATGACATGTTAAATATTCTGTTTATAAGGAACCAAAATGCTAGGCTAATGGAGAGAGTGCTGTAGGGATGGTCAAGAGAATGGAGAAATAAGAGGGGAGAAGAAAGACATGACAAACTGATGCAGACTTAACACTTTTATTTTCTCTGTGCAGTTTTTAGAGTGTATGCAGCCATGGAATCAGCAGACAGACAGCTTTGACCTGTGCAGTGGATGCACAGAGAATATTGATTCATCCAAGCTTTTACTAACCTTGGTAATAAAATACTTCAGAGCCCAGAATTTCAAATGGACAAATTGTTCTTCAACCTTTTCTGCAGTGCACTAACCTCAAACTGGCTTTTCTTCAACAAAAAGTATAAAGACTTCTCTTTCCAGGAACCTTCTTATTAAAGAGATGTGAATGCAGTAGAAATCTTCCTTTGTTGTGGCCAGGCTTGAGGTCCTTGCTATGCCCCTGTTCTGTCTAGTGCTGTTTATTTGGTTATCTGGACTCACTGAGGGTGATTCTTAAAAAAAAAAAGAAAAAAAATCTGGAACACTAATGTAGCTTTTTGCTATCTTTCTTCTCCATAATAACAGCTATTATATGGCTTTGCTATAATTTGTATTTATTTTTTTTAATATATGGAAGAAAGAGTTGTTTTAATGAATTTCCCTCAAGAAGAGATGAGCATCATCATGGTGTGTTTTTGTGAGGTTTATTTGTGCTCTGACACAGCAGGACAGATGCAGTGTGATACAGTGAGAAAGTATTTTTTTCCTGAAGTATGTAGGAATTCCCCCCTTCTAGGTTTTAGGCTGGTATCCTATGCGTTCTCATGCAAGGTGTGCTCTCTGCTTTAGATCCAACAGTGCAAAAAGAGGTAACTGAGTAGACTTGTTTAGGTCAAAAATGTTCTACAGTTCCACATGGCTTTTCATCATCGATTGAAGGAATTGTGGGTTTTTTACAGCAGAAACACACACAAACTGTGATTTGTTCTGTTTTTGTGCTTCAGATGAGTGACTGGTGAGTGCTTTGGGTAAACTTTTACTTGGTTGCCAACCCTGTGGTAGGAGTTTTTTTGCAGGGCAGCAGGATGTATTTCAGTGTCAGAAAGGGATTGGGAAGAGGGAGTGGATGCAGTGGTGGTGAACATGATATGTAGCAAAACGTCTTGCAGGAAGGTTGTTTCTCCTGCCACGGCCACCAGTGGTACTGATCAAGTCATGCATCTTTCCTGGACGGTGCCACATCAGAGGCGCTCTGAGTTTTTTCTCCTCCTTGGGTTGTATTTGGACAGGGAAAACAAGCTGTGCTTTCTGGACAGCCTACACACAGGAGTGTGGCTGGGTGGTGGCGGTTTCTGCCTTTGCTTCTGTGGCAGAATTGTCCAAGTTTCTTCGCGGTCATTGTATTTTCTGAGCGCTGAGCATCTCTCCTTGGATTTGCCTGGCAGATGTTTCCTATTCAAGCCATATTGGTTTCCATTACCACCTTGAAAATTGACTTGAGGTGGAAATTAATATTGCAATTATATAATTTACTTTTGCATAAGTTAGTGTCATTTTCTCTTAAATATCCTGCCATTTTGGGCAAGTTTAGCTTATTAAAAAATAATAGTAGCCGTTCGAAAGCATCATTTCTGACTTCAGGGAAGGGCTTTTTTTGTGGCTTTTACATGTGTGGCTCCCAAAGCGATGTGCTGCCGTCAGTGCAGAAATATGAATGTCCTCAGAGGGTCAGTCAGCATCGGGCAGGAGCAAGCAGGGTGAGCCCCCCAGCCCTCTGCCCATCCCCAGACACCCTTCGCCTCTGTGCTCCCTCAGCCGCCCCAGGCAGGGAAGGAGGTAGTGGAGGTTGAGCAGAGGGTGCAGAAGGCAAATGGAGGGCAAAGCTTTGTGGGGTGGTGTTGTTCATGGGAGCCTAACACAAGAACAGAAGACTTAAATTGAACTATGTAAAATCCTTATTACAGGACTAGATGTTTTCTTTAGGAATCATGAAGCATGTAACGTCCTTATGTTCTCCGAAGAGTTTATTTGGTAGCCTGTTAGCATCTCACTGTGACGTGACTGAAGGGGGAATAACCAAAATAACAAGGAGGAGAAAAGAAGGCAGCAGTCATCAAATTGGAATAACAATTTTGTAGCATAATACGTTTGAACCTAGGACTCTTTTTTTCCTTTTGCTGAATAGGTAGTAGGGCTTAATGCCCTTGAAAACAACATCATGGCAGTCAAATTGTGATTGGGACTCAAAGTAATTTTGCCCAAGGCTCCCCCTCGCTACTGGAGTTAAGTACGTCTGAGGATGAGACGGTCCATGTAATCCAAGACAGTGTTTGCTCATTCACTTTGGTCTTCTGCAATTATCCATGTTTTAGGCTGAGAAGCATCTTTGCAGCTAACCATGGCAGAATGAAGTTTGCAAGGTAAATATTTCATACAATGGGAAGGAGATCTGTACCGTAGGTAAAGATTGCTGCTTACAAAGAGACAGTAAGTAGTCAGGGTAAGAAAATAAAAGAAAGGGGATGAAGAGAGTAAAGGATTAGGGTATTCAGATAGCTGGTGGATTAGCAGGGCACAGTACACACCTTTGGGTCTTCACTCTCTTGATTTAAAAAACAAAACAACTTCCAGCTCATCTGTGATATTAGTTTTTATACAGATACCTTTAATCCTATAGTTTCCATTTTCAGAGCAAACAAAGATGTGTTTATTTTTCTTGTAAGCCTTTTTCGTATCCTCCATGCAGTATTTTTGAAGCTAATGACCTAGATATACAGAAACCAGCGGAAGGCACGAGTAGGGTGCTAATGACAACTTGTCGAAGGCAGCTCCGAGCCGTGGGCTGAGTACCCCCCCAGCATGGGAACATCCCTGCCTGGCCCCTGCGGAGGGATGCTGAGGGCTGGTGTGGTCCCCGCACCTCCAGGTAGGGGGTCACTGGCATGTGGGCTACCCTGGGCAGTGAATACTTGCAGACATGTGTGTAAATGTATATATTTATTTTTTACTAAAGAAGTGACCATTTTGCTATTGCTGTTGCCATTTTTCATGTGTTTAACGGAAACAGCAAACCCATAGCCGTCCCTAGCAGGTGAGCATCTCACCGCTTCGGAGCAGTCCCTCCTGGCGTGTTGGCCTCTCTCTTCAGCTTCTAGGTTGTGAATGTTCTGGAGTGCTTTTGGGATCCCCCCGTTTGGGAAAGGTGCAATGCCGTGAAAAGTATGATATTATTACAAAAACACGGTACGTGTTTTGTAGAGTAATTCCAGAAGGAAGAGTATTTGTAAGAAGCTGTGGGAACCATGGGTAGCCTTTCAGTACTTCCCCAGTCCTCCTGCTAGTCTCTTTGATATTAAATGTTTTTTCTTGCTCTCATTTCCTGTGTTTTGTACTGGGACAGCTTTCTCCTCCTCCATGCTTCCTAACTTTTCCTCTCCCCTTGCCAAAAGCAGCAGCATTAGATAAAGAATTGCAGAACTGGTGGCTCCATGCAGAACATGGGGAAAGATGCCACCCCTCTCTTTGTAAGCCTTTTCTCTGACATCTGATTTGCAAAGTCGGCATCCTATTATGTTTTTTTTTTTTAACATCCCTAAAATTAATGCAATTATTCAGTGTCTGTGTGACTTAAAAAATACATCTCTGTGTGTGTGTACGCGTTTATCTGTGTGTACACATATAATCTGCCCAGTCAAAATAGTTTCCCAACACATCTGTTGCTGAACAGATGCTCTCTGTTTCAGTCGGTTTGGCTGTTGCTGGCTCTCTGTGGTTGATGTTAACATGAATTTTTAAAGAGTAATGAAGATCTGATTGCTCTGGTATAATCTAATGCAATGCAGGAGAATCCTAAAGCTTTGACTTGCCTGAGGAGTGCCACCTACTCCTGAAACCCTGTGCGGTTGAGTTCACTCCTTTAAATGAAGGAGTCAGCTACATGGCTTTGATGACTGGCACATGGCAGCAGATCTTGGGCTGTTTCAGGGGGGACATGTACGCAGATTAACCTCTGTCATTTGAAATGCTGCCTAGCAATGGCGTGTAGGCAGTATTTATAATAAAATTTTAAAACATTACAATGAAATATTCAAAAAAAGTGAAAGGTAATACAAGAGATGGGTTGTAAGAGTCTAAATTTTGCAATATTTAAGAACTTTATACATATTAAGCATTTACTTGCCTAACTCCAGGATGTCTACTTTTAAAACCTTTAAAAAGCAATATTTTTATACAAATAATGCAATTATCCCTGACACTTTTATAACGTAGAGATACTCCAAATGTTGGTATTAAAAATCATTACTTGGGCGGAGGAAAAAATACCAGCAATCTGCAGGTGCTGGTGGCTCAGGTGTGGTTCCTTAGTCATGGATCTCAAGGAGCTTCACCAGGAGGAAGAAATACCAGTGTCCTCAGCTGATGACTCCTCTTTGTGGGGGGGAAAGTGTCGGAGAAGGGAAACTGTGCCAACCTCCTCCCCAGCGTGGGCCATGCTCTGTGTCCCAGGATATCGTGCACCCAGCAAGGGTTTGTTTTCTGTAAGCGTTGCATCCATCTTCATGGCAATAACTGCTGGGAGATGTTAGTCTTGGATTTGGGCTTGCCTCTTTCTGTAATTCCTGTATGTTAGATACAGAGTGTGTGTTTAATGTATATACTGTACACACATATATATATAACGTGCAACTGTTGTTTCAGACAAAAGTCTTGCAGATTCATCACTGGAAAAACACGCGCCTGTCTCTAATCTGTGCAGATACTTAGGTTTGCAATAATCATGTTTATAGCATAATAATTAACCAGCCCTTTCCCCCCACCCAATTGTTTTGTACAGTGCCTCAGCTGATTTAATCAGTGCCCTTTCTAGCAAGTCTGTCTGTTTTAAAAATAACAGATTTCCAGCAGGATCAGGTTTTCTTTCTGGCTCTTCCGTTGCTCGTTTCTTTAGAGATGATTTAATCGTTGTAAAACTGGCCTCCGTACTTGCCATTCTTGATTATATTACTACTTAACAAGCTGTATTAACTGTGTGAAAAAAATCAAATCAGAAAATTGAGCACTCGGCAGTAACAAGGAAAAGATTTTTTTTTTTCTCCCTCAGTACTGTTGCCACTGATGGGAAGTGTGTGTAATCAAGTTATTTTTGAATTATCTTCAAGCTGAGAGAAAAAGCAAACTTTGGATAATGAATAATTTGAATGTAACTGCACAGAAATGCCATTAAAAATGATAGCCTATAACTTTGTGTTGTATAGCTCAGACCCTGCCTTCTCAGCCAGACCACTGGGTTTGTGTGTGCACACAACAGGATTTTTATTTGGCGGGAGTCTGCCACAGCGTGAAGGTGTAAAGGTAGTTTGAATGACGGTAGCATGGTGGAAGGGAACTCTCCTTGCTTTGATCTTGGCAAATCTTCCCCAGGAACAGCAACTGTAGGATCTGCACTGCAGATCCAGCCTGCAGTGGGCACGTGGGCTGGGGGGCAGCCGTTGGTGCAAGTTTTGTGTTGTTTCATGGTCCTAAAACGTGACTCTAACAAAGAAGAGCCATGGCATGGGGCTACAGTAGTGTTCTACAGGGAGGGGAGCCCTTCAAGATCACAGCACGCCCTGGGAATGGAGATCAGGTGCCTCTTGCAGGCCAGAAATGGATTTGGATCTTCATTCTGGTGTGGCTGAAGGCAACAGCAGTGTTCTTGGGGCTTCCTCTATATGTGGTTGGGGCTGGAAAACGACAGCCTCTTTGGGCAGCATGGTCTGAGCTGTGAAATTTAAATAGTCCTGTCTTTTACCATGGCCCTTCTTGTGACCCCCACTTGCTTTTCCGCAAGAGGAAAGGCACACGGGGACTGGGCACTCAAGGCTCTCAGGCACATCCTCAGGGATGATGTAGAAGGACCAGTCTCGTGTGCCAGGTAGGATGCAGGTGCATGGGCAGAGGTGGGCAGTGCTGTGCAAAGGTGCCGTTCTCTGAGCAGAGACGCAAGGAGCACCGTCAGGATGCGGTAACTTGCTCACAAGGAAAGTTTTTCTCGTGCCCATCGTTTAATGGTTGGCTTGTGCCCTTGAGGCGAGATGTCTTACATCCGTAATACGCCACGGTAATTTCGTTCTAAAAGTACCCTATTTGATTAAGAACCAGCCATGAAGGCAAATATCAAATCTCCAGGTGGACGCTTGGCCTGGCAGGAGAGGATGAGAAGTTCCCATTAAGCGAGGCCATGGCGGGGCGTCCCCTCCGACCAGGGGCGCAGCGCGGCACGGCCCATTTGGCACAGCAAGAATATAAATTTGTTTTCTATTGCTGACATGTATGTGTCCTTTCCTTTATTGCAGCAATAATTTCTTTAAAATACCTTTAAAAAAAAAAGATAAGTATAAAGAACATGAAAGTTTAATCTTAAATTTGTCCTAACCTTTACAAAATTGGCGAAGTTACTCCTGGAAGTGACACGAGCAGCCTTGATCGCCCTGAGCAGTGATGGCTTGTCAAGGTACCTGTGAGAGGGGCGATTTCTCCACCTTGTGACAGTTCTTAGGACACAAAATGTTGGGTGCATTTAAAGAACAAAAAAATGTGGTGCAGCGTGGTAGAGAAGCACGTAAACATTAAACCAGTCTCGTTGAGCTGGAGGTCTCTCTCTGCCACCGTGGGGAGGGGGTGGTTCGCTGGTAGATTTTTACAGTGCTGTATAGCAGACTGAGACACTTTGGTGTGATGATGCGGTATCAGATTGTCAAGAGAAGGCAGAGGAAGAGAAGGTGTTTTATATCACAGATAAATAATTGCTTTTCTTGAAGGTTTATGGCAAAGCTGTGTTCCTGGCAGTGTGCTGGCACTGGGGCAGAGCTGTAGGCAGGAGGCTGGGATTTAGCATGCTCATGATGGTGGTTTTGTGGAGCAGCCTGCACCCATGAAGCTGTCCCTCTGGAGCAGTTGGGCACATTTTAATCCAAGTGAGAGCAACTACAGAAAGTATGAAAATCACCTGGCTGCTCACAGGGCCTCGGACTGAAGGGGGGAAGAAAATATCTTTTTGTTTCTGATCCCTTCTGCAAGAGGTTGGAGCTGTTTGCATGAGCCACGTCACCACTAAGGTGATTTTATCCGATATTTATCCCTCCACCTGGAGGATGGTTTTGCTTTTGCCATCTAATAATCATATTAATTGGGG
>NW_010120303.1:20929-26525 GCF_000699245.1 Pterocles gutturalis
GTGGTTATTTTTTGGAGTCCACTCCCTTCGGTAAACCTGTGCCTTTTAAAAGAAGATAAAATATTTAAATCCTCTGTTGCACCCAGTTGTGTGTCCTGTGCATCTCCTGCAGTGACTCAGGGATCCTGGGCAGCCTCTTGCAGGGTGTCTGTTTGGTGTCGCATCTGACAGATGGGGTGGGGAAGGTGAGGGGGAGCTGGGGTGCTGTATTGGGAAGGTAAGTGTCATATTTATGTTTTCTGAAGCCATATAGGTGTTGTGAAACCAGGCTGAGAGTTGCTGAACTGTCCCAGGAGGACTGGCCCCTCCCGGCCTTCCCAGACTTTATGGTCTGCTCCCAGCCTTGCCTTTATGGTCTTGGCCCTGTTTGCACCCTGGAAGAAGCCACACAATGCTTCTGCCCCCCTGCTAAAAGGCTACAGCATATTTTGCTGTAATAAATTGGGGTGATGCACTAGTGCTGGGGGAGCTGATTCAGCTGGCTTTGCAGAAAAAAAATAATTGGTTTTGTTGGTTCTTTTATTTTCTTTTTTTTTTAAAAAAAAAAACAAAATAAGCATCTCAAGGGAGAATGTGTATTTGTTCATCAGCTTTTTTAGTTCCTCTCTGCAGTGTTTCTTTCCCCTGCGCCTCCACAAAAGGAGGCTGCCCCAGCCTGCAAGGATGCTGACCGAGGCTGCTTTAGTAGCAGGAGTTGAGAGGCTTGAGACAGAAATGCACGTTGTTGTTTTTAATGAATAAGAGCTCTAGTTGGAAACACCTGGGAAAGAGCACTTTGTGCATTTGTAAAACATCTTGTGCAAAACACGCTGTACCTGGGAAGAGGGCAGAAGCAGCGGTGCCGGGGATGGCCTCGGGGGACAGCTGAGGATACGGCAGCTCCAGTCAGGCGCGGGTTTCTCAGCCCTCTTTCAGGATGCTCCATAATATTTCTTTGACTCCTTTTCTTTAGAATCTGGCTCCACAGTTTCAGTGTTTTAAGTGTTTTCTATATGAAGAGTCAAGCTCTGTGTGTGATGCTCCAATCATTAAAAACGGGTCACTGGGAAGGTTGGCAGCAGCACGAACTGGTAGCTGCCCCTTTTCTGTGTATCATCATTCATCCTCACCTGCTTGCCTTGAAAATAAAGGGCTCAGCGTTACCCTTGGCACTGTTACTGCTGTTTTACTGAAAGGTGCTGTGTATGCTGTGCAGATGTGTGCCACTGTGCTGCAGGAGGGTTCCCAGTGCACGTGTGATCACATGGCTTCCGTGCAGGACTCACCAGCACAAAAATTGCTGTTCTTGAAAGGTACAGGCAGTGTTTTGGAAGTCTTCAGCACTGGGGCATTCACCCAGTAAAAAACTGCTTCATGGTTGGCACATAGAAACTAGAAGGCTGTAGGCTGTGATTGAAAACAGATTTATATCTACATAAAATGTCCCTGTTGTTGAGGCTTAACTTTTTAAACAGGGAAGTTAATAAATAAAGTAATTACTCAAAGGTGCAAAGTGAGGGGACTGGTCAGAGAAGTAGAGATTTAGAGATGGGTTTCTGCAGCCTGTTGACTTGCTCTTGAGTTTTGTGCTGCAGTCTTCATATCATTCTGAAGTCAATAAAGATGGGGGACAGTGCTACATACAAAGTGTTCAAACATTTTTCCTCATGTTGTAATGGAATAGCTATTTGCATCAGCCACGTATAGAGGTGTGTGAATGATACCCATCCAGGTCTCTCCAAGAAAATGGCTTTTCAGGGGGACACCCGCAGTGGGTTCAGACGATGGGGCTCTTTCCTGGAGGAGGAGGAGGTTGGGCTTTGATGCTTTGCTTTTGCCAAAAGCACGAATTGGTCCCAAACGTGGGAAGACACCAAGTCCAGCTGCCTTTTCCAGGAAAGCTGGCTTGACTGTTTGCAGTGAATGGTGGGGATCAAATTAATCTCTAATGGGAGCAGGCACAACTAATCACTGGTATCAATCACTTATTTATGGCAGTAACAGCTTTAAGCCCAAGTTCATTTAAACACCACTCAAATCAATGACATGTTTTGAAATACAACGAGGAACACCTTAATAGAAGAAAAATCCATAGAGGGTTATTAAACGTGGAGAAACAACCTGTGGCTGCAGAGCGCTCTTGCCAGGAGCTGCTGGTGGCCAGGGGAGGATGCTGAGAAACAGAGATCTGTGACAGTACCTGCCTGACATACATCCCTGGTGGACCTTCATCGACTTCAGAGTCCTCCCAACAGGGCAAAGCCAGCCGAGGTATTTCATGTGCCCTCTTGCTGCCTTACGCTGGTTTTGGAGCTTTGTGCTCCCCAGACCCACCCCTACACCCCTGAGGTTTCCTGACAGAAAATCTGCTTTCAGCAGATTCCTTATCTGCTATCAAGGGAGTGTTTACAGCAGCTAAAGCTCTTAAGTGCCTTGTCTCAGAGACTGATGGTGATAATTAAAGCAGTGCTTTCCAGCCCTCTGCTTCTCTTTGCTGAATTGCTGGGAGGTGGGGAACGGGGCTGTGCCAGCCAACAGGAACCCTGGGAATCCGTGTTCAGCGATTTGGTGTGGATTATTTCTTTGGCTTGTTAGCACGTCCTCACTGCTGGGTGCAGGTGCCTAGCTTGTGAAAACCTCCAGGTAGGGGAGAGAATTGCCCAACAATTGTAGGTCATATAGTTTTTCCTTTGTGCTGGGAAAAAAAAGTGTGTTATTAAGTGATGTAATTTAATCAACATAAGCCCCCTGTTTGTTGATTTATGAAATGATAGGGAAGGGTAGTGGGATATTATCTTTTGGGATTAAAAAAAAAAAAACAACTGATTTGTCCTGTGCTACAATTATGGATGAAATAGTGCAAAACAGCATCCAGCCAGAAAGAGAGACGCAGGGATCATGGCTGGTAATCACAGCGACACCAGGATGAGTTTTTCTAGAAGTGCTGTGAAATTGTGCAGTAAATTACGTTACACGAGTTGTATTATTCTCTGGTTTAGTAAATAAGCCACCTGATGGGAGGCCCTAGCGAGGCAGTTGCAGATAGCTTCACCGCTGTGCTGGAGCCAGCGCTTGGCGCAGTGCGGTGCGGGGATGGCAGTTTGGGAGCCAGGTGCTCCAGGGGATGCTGCCAACAGCTCGTGCACTTGCATGGCTGCTGTTGTCCTCATAGCTCCCTTTTCCTTTTGTCATCTCTTCAGTCAGGCTCCTTTGTGCTCTTGTCTCAGCTTATTCAAAGTCTGGTTCTGACTTAGGGTCCTGCGTTGCCCGTTCCTGCAGGCCAGCAAGGACTGCCTGAGCACTGCGAGGCTGCCACCCCATCTGTGGCTGTCCCTTGGCCCATGCATGGAGCATGTCTCACGCTCTGATCCCGGCTTCTGCCTGTGGCATGGGCTGATCCCTGCTCAAAACCGTGGTACACTTACAGTGCTTGGTGCAGGCAGCATGCTTTTGCCTCAGCTCTTTGGGACAGGAGACCAGAGCTGCTGCTCTTGGCCAGTCTGAGGCTGGGAGCCTCAGAGGCTTGGGACTTGGCTTCATTTTTTAACCTGGGAAGCATGAACTATCTGTTAAAGAAACTGAACTAAGGCCATCAGGATCTGACCTCTGGATAAAATATAAGACAATTTGTTCTGAAAGCAATAATGCAATGAGAGCATCCAAAAAGTCAGCTCATGCGTGAAGCCCCGGAGTGCATCAGGTGGAAGCTGCTTCCTTAGCCTCCACTGCCTGTATCCATTACCAAAATTAGCACTCAGCAGAAGAGGGGCTCTTCCCCCCGCTGTGCTCAGCGGCTCCTTGCTCCTTCCAGGAGCAATCATCTGTCTGAACCTGTTATGTGCTGTCGTGTGGGTAATCACTGCTGCACATCCTCTCTGACAGTAGGTGCTCTCCAGGAGCTGAGGGATGGTATTACAGTACCTTCAAGGCGTTTAATGATAGCATAAAAAAATGTGATCAATATTCAGTTGCCTTAAAATTTCAGTATTCAGTCGTAGCGTTTGATTATATGTAGCAGCTCTCTTCTCCGTAGTAGCTGTTAGCACCGTTGGCCATGGTATCCTCTTGGTACAGCACTGCAATCTTAGGCTGTAGTTTGCTGTCCAAATTCTATTTTTGCTGAGATGCCCTCATAAGCAATGAAAATAAATGTACTGATATGTTGATTGGGATATTTCTTTAGTAAGGAGGTGTTTAATAAGCACCTACCAATGTAAACAAATTGAGTGCCTGGAGTCACAGCTGGAGTACTAACTTTTTCTCCCTCGATTATCAAGGAATATATTCTGTATGGAAGAATGCACAGCTTCCAAAGACATCTGGTTGCTAAGTAACACAATTAAAGTAAATACAGTATAACAGGGACCTATTCCCATGTTCCTAACGTGCAGCAAGTAGTTTCTGGGTGAGTGAAATGCGTTGCCTGGGCTTGTGCTGGTGGACGGAAGAAAGAAGAGCAAGGAAATCCTAAAGAGGAAGAATAGAGAGAAGGGGAAAATGAATGGAGGAGAGAAGGGTGCAAGAGAGAGGAGATGAGAGGTGCCTCTGCGGCAGAGCCTGCTTGCTGCCAGAGGCAGGTGGTGGTGGTGGAGGTGGCTGGTGGTGGGACCATGGCAACAGCAATAGATCCAGGCGGTGCCTCAAAACTGGCAGGGCACTGTCTTGTGGGGCACCTAGCTGTGTGTTTCTCAAAGTTTAGAGGTTCTTTCTCTCTCTAAGTGGTTGTATAAAGGACAGTTTTCTTCCTAAGTGATTTGATTTTCACTTTTAATAATGTTGGAGAGCAGAAAGCCAACTGTCGGCAAATCTGTGCAAAGTTGCTATATTTAGTTGTTGAAGGCACACTGCTCACAGGAGCAGCCGGGTGGAAACCAGTTAGCCGGGCTTGGCTGTCCTGTGCTTTGCAAGCCACAATGTTGGAGTAGTTCGTGTGAGCAGTTCGAGAGGCTTTTCCAGTCCTTCCAGCAAAGGACCAGTGTGGTGGTAGTGATGACCTTGAGCTGGCATCTCCCGAAGGTGCCTTGTCCCATGGGCAAAGCCCAGGTCCTGCCATTGTCTAATGCTGGGGCAAGAAGGTGCCCCCGTGTCTCCATGGCCCTTTGCTCCGTAAGGAAGCCAGCGTGGCACTGGGGAGCGTGTTCCCGTGGGGTCCGATCCCCTGGGCTTGGCTGTACCACGGACGTGCGAATATGCTGGTCTTGCTGCGTGATGGGTGTTGCCTTCCCTGTCTGAGCTTTGCTTTCTCTTGCTTGGCAGCTGCAGGGCTTGCGGCAGGGCCCTTTTCCTTCTGTAACTTGTCTCATCTGAGCCATCATTTTGGTGGTTACTTTTTTGGCATTACTACAGGTGCACCCTGTTCAGCCATAAGGGTAAAGCCGTACTTTTCCAGAAAGCTTTAGGGGAATTGTCAGGCCAGTGATCCCACTCCATTGTAGACCTGGGTTATTTTGACAGAAAACCATGTTTGGGAGATCCTGGCTGAGCTGACTATCCCCAGGATAATTTTTCAGGCACGGTTTGGAGGATCTCTGCTGAGATAATAAACCCCATGTCTGTTTACCTGCAAGCGTTGCACTGCCCATTCAATCCTCATTATCTCTAATATTGTACCCAGCAG